>NC_066315.1:93756989-93769489 GCF_022539315.1 Serinus canaria
GTAGGTTTTTTACTCAAACTGCTGTACAAATACAGCAGTTTTCATGTATGCATAATACAGCTAACTTAAGATTTCCTTAAAGGATATACTTAAAAATGAATTATCTATGTTAAGCAACCTATTTAAACAAATGCAAATTTTCCCCCAATAAAACTATTTTCATAAGCACAGAGTGAAAGAAGACTTGTGTACAGTTCTGCTAGATCCCAAAGGCAAAAAAAGAAAAAAAAAAGTAAAAAAAAGTATATATACAGTGAATTGAAAACAGACTTTCAAATTACTATATCACTTGATCACTGCTTAGTGGCACTAGCGAATGACAAATATAGCTAAATACTTCCAAATGCACAGTAAAAAAATATCATGTCTGTATATCTCCCTGACAGGTCTTCATGCATTTCACATTTCAAAAGCATGACAGGGATCTTATTTCTAAGATAAATTCCCCTATCTACTTATTTCCTCGTGTATTTATTGTGGATCTAACCTTCTACTACAAGAAATAAATAAGCAGGTTAAGTAGATGCTATCTTTTAACAAATAGTTTCTTCAGACTGTATTACAACTTTATGAATGTAAAATAAATCCCTCATTTTTAAATCCACCAAGACGTACATTTAACAGCATTGCATCTATTGAACCTCAATGTGCACTCTATTATTCACACACAATAAAAATGTTAAAATAACACTGAGAGTCTGTCTTTGAAGTGACAAAAGCCAGAAAAATCTGAATTAAAGGTGCACCTCCATCTATACCTAAGCCCTGTGAGTGCCTTTGGTAGCAGTCTAAATAGGGTTTCTGACCTTTCTTAAGATGTCTTGGTGTTCCTTTTCCCCCATCTTTTTTTTTTTTTTTTTAATTTTTTCTACTCGAATGGAGAAGGATAGAAAAAAATCAAAAGATGCTTCAGAGATGATAGTGATTTCTATCTGTCTCAGGTTAAGACAGTACAGCTGCTTAGGGACTTCAATTTACATATTTTTGTAAATAAACAATTTTTAAGTTCATCAGGCGTTATTTCTTCCTCAGTGTCTCCAGACTTAGAGAAAGAAAAGAATACCCAATACTGCTGATTTTACTGATGGTTTGCACCCACTCCCAGTTAGGAAAAGCCCTTTAGAGAATTTTTCTCAAAGAGAAGGTTGCAGTATCACCAATTCTCACAGATTGGTTGGCAGTATCAATGGCAGAGTTTGGTTTATGAGGAAGATAAATTAAAGTATCCACCCAGAGTTTTACAAGGAATTTTTTCCCACAATGTTCCTAGTTCATTCAACACAGAGGATGGCCCTGCTCTACAAGCCTATTTGGTGGAGAAATCTTTCACCCTTTAGAATATTTCACACACAAAGTTCTCTGATTTTTTTTTTCCCCTTCTGGATAATAACTTACACACATGAGCTCCAGTTTAATTGTTAAATCCCATGTTTCCCTACACAGGAAGCAACCACAACTAAACATATTAATTCCAAAATTTGAAAAATACACTTTCATATGATCCATCAATGGGGCCCAAATTCCTGCTACTTTTCATAATACCACAACAGATGTCCTTTGGATGAGCCAAAAGAGGAAATGGAGACTGCTAGATCACAACAAAAGTTGCTGATGGCACAAGAACACTAATATATGCCATGTGAAACTCCTTTTTCCAGCTGAAAACATTTGAAGGCATGAAAACATGCTATTCTGTCCCAACCTACGTGCTCTCTCTGCCTTCACTTGCAGTTTCCTGATCCTGTGTTATGTTTTTCTCCTCTCAGTGCCCACTTTTGCCACTTTCCTTGCTGCTATTTAAAACCTTGTACACACAAATGCAACTCTCTATACTTGCTCTTAACCCATAACGTTCATACTGACAATTCACAGTCAACCAAACAAGGGCATCTTAAAGTATAAGAAAAATAAAATTTGCCTCAAAAAATAGACTGTATGGATAAAATAAGCATATAGGAAGCATATGTTCTCTTTCCTCTTCACAAGCCAAATTTTCCAGGTATGGTTACACAAGAACAGAGTACAATTGATGTTTCACAATTTCTGGATTGGAAACAACATAGATCTTGGGCCATGAAATCTGATGGAAAGCTGGATTTTGAGAACCTGAATAATTAAAAAATAATGGAGCGGATAGGCAGGGAAGGGGTTTTGAAAATTTCATAGTGATTTTTCAGAACTGAATCCAGACATGAAATAAATCAAATATTATTGTACAAAGTCTCTGCAGAAGGTATTGATGATATAACTGAACTGATTATCTCACATCTTCCTAATAAGCACCTACTAGAAACACAAGCTGCCTAAATGATATGTAGAGAAAGAAAATATCCTTACCCTCAACAGTTTTGCAAGTACTTAGGCAGACTGTCATAGCAGTGGGATGAAAAGCTGTGCAACATGTCAAAAGCAACACTGAAGTGTGTACCATTTCTGCAGGTTACTAAACTGGATTATGACCTTAAATGGCAACTGAAAATCCAACAAGTGAATACATTTCTTTAAGTTCTTGAAGTTTGCAGCATTTATTTGGCTTCATTCTGGCGGCTTAAAACCTGTTGTCAAAATATGTGTATAAATTTTAAAAAGTAATTTCACCACAAAACCGTACCTGTTGTTAAGCCTTTAAAAAAAGAAAAGAAATGGGTGCCAGTAAGTACCTAGCAAAGGACAGTTTGAAACGTGCACTTAGGAAAGAATACTTTCATGAAAGAATTGCATAATGATGCCTGAAAATTGAAGGCACCTTGGAAAACTGAGCAATGTGTGAGATGATGTATCTCATTTGTGCAAAAAAAAATCAAAAATTCAACCCAGTTGTTTGGATGGATCTAAAAACTTGACTACATCACATTCTGGACAGCACTCAACGTTTCTTCAGCTGTGAGGAAAAAAAAAAGTGTTTTCAAAACTGCCATCACCTCAAGTCTGAGTCTTAACAGAAGATTGTTCTGACTTGTGCATCAGCAATAGGTTACGTGCATCAATTTCTGACCTTTGCTTCAGCTTTGAAATATCACCAATTTCAAATTTACCCGTCCTAACACACTGGGCCGAATGCCTCATGTCACAGGAGTGACAAAATTGGCCCAGTGCATTCAATACAGCAGCAGAGCAGAGGAAAATGTAGCTCTGTAGCTACAGGTGGGTTAATAATTCCATGGGTGCTACACACATCAGAACAGCACAGATCTGATGCTTCAGTCTCTCTTCTGACTCTGCAGTACACTTTGAGGTGAAATGTAGTGGAAATTTAGTCTTGTTACTTTCTCAAGCATTCACACCTCTGAAGAGAGTTTCTGTTGAGGTGGCAGCTACTATTTCTACATCATTGCTTTTCAGAATAGAAGCATACTCTAGATGTGTATCTTCCAAATTAAAAACATTTTTAAGATAATCTACAATAAATGAAGTAGGACTAAAGGTTATTCTCTGTGAGGAAAACAGCAGTGTGAGCCAGCTGAAAGACATGATGCAACCACCAGACACAGCCTCATGATTCCCACTGTATTCATTAAGGCATAATGGAAAGTTTTAAATTTATCATCTTCCACTGTGTTATAATATTCTGTCAATTTTGTAACATTAATCTTGCTGCAGAGCTTTTTATAACATAGAATCACTTAAAATAGTGTCACAGCCTACTGTTTAATGCACATAAAGGTATGTTTCACTATTATATTAACACTATTCTGTGAGTTTTTACTAGGACAAATATATAATGTAGAAAAAAACGAACATCTGTATATAATAGTAGTGATTCAAAAGCTTTTATACCAATAAAAATTACAGATTCATTTGAACACACTTTTTTTCCTTTACCTAGAGGATGCTAGAACACAGTGATGGAACAGAAACCCTGGATTAACACAATCTAATTGAATGATGTTATAAAATGGGCAAATTTTTGCAGTTCCATTACCTTCATCAGTTGTTCTCCATCATAAATTTCTCAGTTGTTACTGCATTACATATGACAATATTTCTAATCAAGAAAAGCTTGGTCTACTCTAAAACTCTTCTGGATCTATTTATCTCGATACTGGAAAACCTCAGATTTGATTCTGAGGGGAAGACATTCTGGAAGATTTTGAATTCTGTATAAGGAGATAAATCACTTGATCAAATGCTCTAAGAGTATTTTACATGAGCACAAGCAGCTCATGGCATTCAGGTAAATGAAAAATAGAAGGAAAAACTAGAACTGTAAGCCAGTCTATGAATTAACTGCATGGGACTCATCCATATGTTTGTAAATATGAATGTAAATATGGTCTTTAATTTTTAAGAGCAATATACATTGCACTGGAGATTAGTACATCAAATTCAAATTACAAGGATCTTCATGATTGTAAACATAGGCTCTGCCATCAAAGGCTTGCACAGTTTTAAGGAAAGTGATGCAAATACCTTCTGATACAATATTTGTTCCTAATGCTACATCAAGATGCCATTTATATCCTCAGGACATCTCCAAAGATGGATGCAATTAAACTAAAATGAAAACAAAAACCTAAAACTAAGCTAACTAAAACTTGTCTTTAAAAAGAATTTTTTTTCTAAACTTTCTTAGAACCATTACCTACCCTCTAGGATATCAGAAATTTCTCTGAGTATCTTTTGAAAATGGAACAAAAATACATATAAACAAGTATACTCAAACTCAAAACTATTGGGACCTTGAATGGGTTTTCATGTTTCTCAAAGAGAAAATAGTTCCTACACTGTAAAAATGGTTTTGCTATTTGCTGTCAATTAGGGTTGGGTTTTTTGGGGGGTGAGGGTGTTATTTTGCATGTATGTTAGGTCTCCATTGTAAAACCAGCACCTTACAGCAAAACAGCAACATCAACAGTGACTTGTGTCATTAGAATATATAAAGCCCAACAGCCAATACAATCAACTGACAGACTTGAAGATGCTTGAAAACCATGGTAGACATCAACTTTTAGGTAGATGTTATTGTCCCCTCTCAGACAGGACACCCACTGAGTAAGAGCTGACCTGTTATTCTAATGTGTATTTGCAGGAGATACTGCTAAAATGGAGTTTACTGTACATGAAATGAATAGTGTAAGCCTTGAGCAGTTTTCTCATGGAAATTTTCTTTTCAGGATGGACATCTAACCAAGCCTAAGTCTAACCAGATTGAAAATTAATCAAATAAAGTATTTCCAAAGAAACCCCAAAATAATTTTCTTTCTTTCAGGGTTCTGAATACCCCTATGTCCATATGCACATAAATTTAAAACATAAAGAAACTGCATCTCTGTATATTAACCAAGTGCAGAAAAAGATCAGTGCTCTTTGCACATTTGTAAACAGGTACAGACAATTTGGCAGTTCTCACATTTCATATTTTTCTACCACAATTAACTCTTCTATCCTTTGCATTCTATCCTTCTATCCAAAAACACCCTAGCACATAATGGCTAGAAATCAGCAGATGCTGATTCTTATTCTGACCCACAATTAATTTCCAATTTAATTAAAATCTTTATTAAAAATATATATTTTTTAAAACTCTAGAGGTCTTTCAAAAGTGATGAAAACTACTCTGTTGCTAACAAAACCACAGAAACACAATGAGTTTAATTTAGGTCACAGTGACATCAGAGAGGTTTATTTATTGCCAG
Source organism: Serinus canaria (assembly GCF_022539315.1). Taxonomy (NCBI): domain Eukaryota; kingdom Metazoa; phylum Chordata; class Aves; order Passeriformes; family Fringillidae; genus Serinus; species Serinus canaria. Next base: position 93,762,626 of record NC_066315.1, read on the forward strand.
CTTTGTTGCATCCAACAAAGCTTTAATCTGTGACATGCTGTAGCTTGTAAAACAGCAAAGTGGTATGGTATCAGAGAAGCTACACCATGCCATACATTTCTAAAATGTCTGGTGTCAAGCACATTACATTGAGCAACATCATCAAGAAGAAAGGGAAGAGATTTTCGGGGGGTTGTTTTTTGTGTTTTCAGTTTACATTTACAGCTGAAACAGCCTTTGAAAATTCCTATGAAGACTTCACATACTGAAAGACAGCTGTTTTGTTTTTTTTTTTTTTTGTAGTTGGAGATGATGAGAGTACAATGTTTTTATGAAGCTGAAAATCAGGGCAGACCTTAGGTTTTACAAAGGGAAAGGGTGAGAATCAAGGCTTGGTTCTGTGAACCGCAGAGCTCATGCAGTATCAGACAGATACACCTCAGAAGGACAGAAGGGTGAGAAAATCAGATTTCAGCACATGCAGGACAAGAACCATTTTGCTCCTTCAAGCCAGGGTTTCACTGGGGTATCATGAGAACAAAGGAATGCAGCGGGCTTTGGGTATCAGAACCCCTCCAACTCCAGAGAAGTTTGGCTGTTGATGGGCTGGACCCCCAGTCTTTTGAGCATCTTGGGGAGCACTGAAGCCACTGTGAGCAGATTAACAGAGCCTACAGTGGCCTCTGGACATGTGGCTGCTGGGAAGGTGACTGAGAGTGAGGCTTTAAGAGCTGCTCCAGCAGCCTCAAAAGAAGGCCCCATTTTAATTTTAACCAAATGCGTATTGGGAAGTTTATGTATTTGTAGTTCAGCTACTTCTTAATTACATTTAACATATGCTACCATACTGCAGACTACTTAAAATATCACACTTATTCAAATCCACATGCCAGTGATAGTTTGTATCTGGTGGTTAATTTAACCCGAGTTCAGCTACCAATGCAAAAAGTTCACCTGCTTGAGAGAAGCCCAGATTTCCCTGTTTATTCCTAAACCTTACCAGCACAGTCTAGGTCTGATTAAGAGCCAGTTCCAGTGTAACCCTGTGCTGCAATGCTAAAAACCACACAAATCACCACTTTCATTTTGACAATTGCACTTTAAGGGTTTATTCTTAAAAAAAAAAAAAAAAAATACCATTGCTAGCATAACTACTAAAAATTAATTTGCTGTGGATGTGTGGTTAGTATATACCCTTTTTAAACTGAGCAGAAACAAGACAGAATTTCCTCAGATCTAGAAAAAGCTATTTTTCTTTAAATTTTAAATCAAACTGCTCAGTCAAACAAGCATTTTACAGAAAAAAAATTTTGAAACTCAGAATTTTTCCTAAATCATTTTTTATTTAATTAGTGGTTATTTCCTAAAAAAACACCCCTCTTTACTATTTTTTTAAATTTACATTTAAATGTAATCATATAAAATAAAAAAACCCTGTCATTTATTTAAAAAATCAAAAAGAAAACAAAACTAAAATCCCCTAAAGGAAAAATAAGACTATATGCTGAAAATCACAAAATTTATATATAATAATAATAATAATGGCAACATGACTTGTATTTCATCTCTGCTGTTGACACACTACAAATCGGTTTTTACAAAGTTACTTATTTTGGTATTTGTTTTAGACAAATATCTGAACAGTCTTATATGAGAATGGCTGTTGGTTTGTGATTTTAATAGCTTCTCAGAATAAGAGTCCACAGTTGTCACAGCTGAGCAATACCAACTTATGGTATGATTTTACTGACATCAGTAAAATATCAGACAAACTCAGTTTGACTCAAATCAGCTATAAGCAGTATTTTTTCCTAAACCTAATATTATTATAATGCGATTTCTCATTATTAGTCCAATTCAACTTGTATTGAAGTCAATGAGATTATACTGAGTTCTCTAAGTATTAGATCAGCCTCTACGATGATGCTGCAGCTACCACGAAACAAGTCTTGTCAAAAGGACTAAGATAAAGTACATCAAGCTTATATCGTTAACAAATTACTAGTTTATTAAAAATGGAGTGTCTAAATTCTCATTTACTTTGCATCAGTTTGTTTATTGTATCTCAGCTGGTGTACTCAAAATAAGTGTTCATTTTCATTTTACATGAGCTGCTTCAGTCACTATCATTTTCATGGTTTTGTCCACTGGCATAATATTCAAAACAGTTTGCCAAAATTACTGGAACATGCTTAAACTCAACTAAAATATATGCCTTATACTTCTAGCAAGGGGAAGACTGATACTGACCTGAAAAGATTTTGCAGTACTTAGGCAAAATTTTCAGTTAAGGCATTGGTCAATCTATCAAGACCTCTTTGAGAAATGGTTTTGCAAGGCTCTTTTTTTATTTCCTTGTGATTTAGGCAAAATACCATAGCACTCAGTTGACAGAAAATACTGTGTTAATTGACTTAATACTATTTGTGATAATAGTGGAACTACAATACAGCGAGAGATATGAGACCGATATAATTGTTTTAATATAACATACAAAAATGTTGCACATGTGGAATAGGAGAACTGAGAGCAAAGAGGAATATTACATGTCTGAGAAAACAATGAAAATCCAAGTAAAATTCACCGTCTTTTTAATATCACACATTTTTGCTAAAATGCCAAGTGATACTCAGAGCACTGTGGTGAGTCTTAAATCACATATATTCTGCTACTGTAAAAACTGCACATTCAAAAATAATTAAAGCCAATATGTCTAAACTACAACACACAAACTGATGTACAATCTCATTAAAAATATACTGAGATGTCTGTAGAAAGCATCCCAGGATTCAACAGGAAAAACATCTATTTGGGAGTATTATATGGTGTTTATCATTATTTCAATGTAATGCTTATCACTAATGTGCCAGCAGAAGCTTTCTTCTCAGAAGGTTAACTCTTTAAATTAAACAAAAATTAACACATGGAAAGTGCTTAATTGTTGTTCACTCTCTATTTTTAAACAGAGGAGGTGCGTAACATTACCAAGATATGCACGTATTTTTAATTAAGATTGTATCATTCAAGGTTGTGATTCCTAAGCCAATTTACTATTTCAAAATGCAGCTCTCCTTCTAAATATAAACACACGAGGATCAGAGCATTGTTGCACAAATCATTATAATTTTAACAGCTGTTCATTTATGGTCTCCATCATTTTGGAAACAATAGGAACATGAACAATTACTTTATGTATAGAAATGCATTCTTCTGCCAGGTACATTCTCCTAATCGGTCATGTTTCTGTTATGTCTTACCTCCTCATGACCTGGAGATTAATTTTCTTAAGATCCTTCTAATGAATTCTAAAAAAGGTTCATTACTATTTTTTAAATAATGGGTACTGCCTACTTAAAAAAAGTAAAAACGTGTGACCGAGTAATCACAAGAACTCTGAAGTTTGAGATGTAAATAAGCATTTCCATTGCACATGGTTTCATACTAAATCTTCAGATTGACAAAACAGTAGATTTTCAGCACAGCAGATTACCTTTATTAAACTACATTTCAGATGTATTTCCATCATATTTTATTACCCTTTAAAATTAAATGAAATCAGAAGATTTAGGAGATTAAATGCCATTAAAAAGGATTAGACTATCTTCCCTTTTATATGTAGCATTATTTCTACATTTTCTTTTCAGTCTGTCCATACCAAAATATGTCCCTACCAACAACAAAAAAGTACAAAGTAAATTTAGATTATGGACTGCCTATTACTTACTACAAAATAATTCAGAAACCACTCTTGAATAATAATTTCTATGACATAAATATTGTAGAGTTCACCATACTTGATCTAAGTAGGTGATCTTACTTCATCTAAGCAGGATATTTTCCCATGTCAGGTCTGGTCTGCAGAACAATCAGGCAAATGACACTGCTTTACCGATGATAGACCATCACCTGTCCCTTAAAATTTCTGTAAGAAACAAATCTTTCTCAGACTTGGTGGCACTGAAACTAATATAACCACCCAGAACAGGATTTTTTTCACTTTCTGTAACTGCTGTCTTTATCAATTAATCTGATTATTTCTCTGTTTAGGAAGCCTGCTCAGCTATTGATAATAAAATATCAAATTTTAACATTGGATTTTGAAGGACTCTTATTTCTAGACCTTTTTCCAAGCTGTAAGGTTGAGGGTGCTAAACATGCTTGCTCTTCACATACTTATCCCAGGGTGTTGTCTGCTCTTTTAGCTGGAAGCAAACCTCTAGTAAATTCCTATTTATCTCCTTGCCAATCAAGAAGTGAATGACTGACAGTAACAGAGCCTTATCTACGACTCCTGTCTGTGGTGCATTCTGCTAAATGATGTCATCGCTCCAGCAAGAGAAAATAAGCAGATTATTACAGTGACTAGAAGCAAACTAAACATTTGGATTTTTGCATGGACAGATTTACACACTGTCTGTCAGATAAAGCACAGTTTGCCTGCTGCTTACACAACAAGAATGTGCCTGACAGCTTCTTCCCAGCTTTAGTATCTGATTACATAAATAGGCCATTCCCCACCATTTCTAAAGACTGACAGTCTGTCTTGGTTTAAAGAGCAATTTCTGACTATCAGCCTTTCTGTCTTGCACACAAGGCTGATTATCATCAAGGCACTTCCTGGAGGTCCAATCAGTTGTTTTTTCTCTTGAACTCAGGACATCACAAAACTTGTAGCCACAAATATATTAAGAAAATGAAAAATTTTTCTGTAAAAATTTACAAGCAGCGACCCAAAACTTATAGTCTCCATCACAGTGAAAACCGTTGCTGACTTACAGGAGCATTTAGAGAAAGATTTGAGCTCACTGTTTTTTTCATTTTCACAATTACCATATTTGGCGAAAAAAATTTATACAAAGAAGTAAAACAAAACAAATTGAAAAACAAAGAACAAAATCCCACCTACATAAAAGTAACAGGTAACTATAACTGCATCATATTAAAAAAAACACACAAAACAAAATAAGGCAACCTTCTCATAAGTCTGTCTCAGAAATTCATAAAGCAGCTTTGTTGTCCAGGTCTGCAGTGGTCCTTCCCAATTTAGCTTCAAAACTGTCATAGAAAGGATCTTCATAACCTTTTGTTTGTTTTTGCATTAGCAGTGCAACTGTTAGTCTTTCATAATAATACTGCTTTTCCAAATCATACCTCAATAAAACTATGCTTTAAATTAGATGCATTTTACTGTTGCTGTTGAGTTAAATATTTTTAAGGTATGAGCATGGAAAAGACATGCCATTTTTCAGAGCTAAATGTATGCAGGTGTTAATGAACTTATTTAAAAAATGGTTCTGAGCACTGAAAAGGGTAAACACATAATAACTCTGCTGTTTACAATGGTAAACAATTGCAAGTCATAACCACAATATTGTTCCTAGTTATTTCAGCTATAACTTGCAAGGCTTCATAGCCAGACAAACCAGATGAAATATGTTGCTGCAGGTCTGCTCTGATGGATCCCTCTGAAATATCCACATTATTGCTTTTATTTTATTATGTACCACACTTCATAACTGTACACAGCAGACTACAATAAAAACTGCACTACACTCCTTTAAGTACTTATTAAATAGGTCAAAAAGTTACCATAACAAATAACTTGCTCTACTCAGGATCCATTAATAACACATCTTGTTGGGATTCTAAAACAAACGGTGAAAAAAGAACAGTGAAGAAGTGTCTGTTATTGGATGCTGCTGCCTAACAGTTTGCACTTAAAATGCACAGTATTATTTGTCACAGAACTACCCAGTCCCTGCTGTTTAAAATATCAGCATTGACACAAGACAGAAAAATGTGCTACACACAGGTTTGGGGAAAGGGCAGGAAAAACACTTGATCCTACAGGTAAGGCCATCTTATTTGCATAGATAAGAAATGCCACAAAGCCTAGTACTTTCCTAAGGGTGGGTAGGAGCCATGAGATCCAGGATTGTGTTTTACCTGCACAAAATATTTTCCCCTTCACAGTAATGTTCCTAAAATACTAATTCCTCAGTCCAGGCACAATACTGCAAAGGAGCAAACCAGCAGAGCCTGGCAGCAGACAGCGATGTGGGCAAGCTGGACATGCACAGGAGGCTGCTTCAAGGCATGGGAGCTGCCACATGCCAAGGCCACAGAGGGGCAAGAGGAGGCGATAGCCGGATGAACGGAGGGAATCAGGGAGGCTACAGGGAACTAAGATCCTGAGGTATGTGGAAACACAGAGGGGACTGAAAGAAAGGAAGGAAAGCCTTGTGAACCAGAACACAAAGCGGTTTGGGGAGCCCTCATGGGGCACAGCTGACATACTCCTGGCACGTGTCGGGTGCACATTGACATCTGGAGCTCTGAAGCAAGCCAGGCAATAGGCGAGAGAGCTGCTGCAGCTCAGATGTGCGGATATGAAGGCTGTAATCCAAATTTTATTGGGGAAGCTGGAGAGGCAAAGATCAAGCAAGACAGTGCTGAAGAAAAGGCAATAGGGAGACTTACAGATGGTTTAAAAGAGGAAGAGAGTTCATGGTAAGGGGAAAATGTACAGGCTATGGGTGGTGGAGACAAATAGAAGGCTTGGGTAAGTGAGGAAAAAGACAGAGCTGTGCTTGAAAATGCCATTCTTGCTCAGAGGGTCCCAGTCAGTCATACATAAAAGATTCTTGCAGAAGAAAAAAATACACATAATAGTGCCACAAACAGACATTTCAATACAAATTTAAAATGTGGAGTGTATATATATAGCAGAAATTATCCTACATTTGGTCAAACTGATTTAACTGAAAGAAACCAAAGCCCTTGATGGCCTCACTATTTTAGCTTTGCTAACTCGTGGAGTAAAGACTACATGCTGTATTATTTGAAAGTTTAATTTTGCAGAAAGAAAGAAAAAAGAGAGAAGAG
>NC_066315.1:93771989-93806989 GCF_022539315.1 Serinus canaria
CCCAGAGACTTGTGGAATTCTCCTGTGCAACAGAAGTGCAACTAAAGACTTATTCCAAGAAGTTGCTTCCCTATAAATAACTTGCTGCCTTTATATGTTGTTTCAAAGAAATAAAATGGAGTGGTAGTTTGTCTTTTCTAGATATCAGGCATTATAAGAGCATGAGCCACCTCCATTTGCTTCAGTATGAGACTTTCAGTTACCTCTATGCAGTTCAAGGGGAGTATTACTGCAGGCAAGTTGCCTTCATTTTAAAGTGCTGACTTATTAATACTTTGAAAAAACCCAGCAGGATTTCAGTTATTTGATTGTGAATTTCACAATATCAATACAATATAATATTTTCTGAATATCAAGCACTGGTTTCTATTTGAGATCAGTTTTATAGACAGCTACTTATCTCCAACTATAAACCAAGCTGATTTCAATAAGATCAGTATTTGTCTGAAGTGAAGAATGTAAATGCAATTGCACGTGTTTGGCCTCCTTTTGGGCACTAATTAATCTTGCCACAGTTGAAATAAGAAAAAAACCTCATCAGTAACATTAAAACTGGTTGTCATGTGCTGATTTTAGTGTGCAACAGGGCAGCACTGATGCAAGTGCTCAGCTACAAGATACCACGTAGTTCTCCTCTGTAGTCTCTTTCTGTCCTGTGGCAATGCCTGTATTGTAAGCTTTGGGAAGTGGGCAAATAATGCACACTAGGGAGTGCTGGGTAGAGAATACACTTTGAGCCATATAATTAAAGATTCTAATATCAAATTTCTAACCAAACAATCTCCACTCTCTAGGAAATTAGGCAATTCTGAATCTTCCATGTGCGCCAACCAAATGTCTTTGCCAGCTAAGAGCAACGGCTGTGGGAGAAGTCATTAAATGCTCTTTTTTTTTCATGAAATGAGGTATCTATTTTAGAATAACTTTAGAACTGCATGTGTCCCAACGTCTTTTTACTTGCTTTCTACCACGGTGACCTGAAATTTCCAAGAATCTCAGCTGGATAGAGAGTAAGAACTCAGGTGCATTAATCTTCCAGTTCTATTTCAATCTCTCTGTCATATTCTTGTAATGGAAAAGAAGCATAAAACACTGCTTTTAATCACAAAAAGTAGCCCCCCATAAAGACAAATTTGTGTGTTGCAGCATCACTACCAGCTGCACTGCAAACGCTGCCTCAAAGATGATAGCACCTGATATGCTGGGGCTCTAACAACCTCCATTCATCTAATTCTTCTGGAAAGAGATGGCAGCTTCATATTTTGCCCTATTGGATTCAGGAAGCAAAGCTTAAAAAAAACCCAGCCCTTACTTCTCTCACTTAAATGAGTCAGAGAGCACTGCTGCCCCTAGCATCTGGCCTGAAATCAAGATGACCAATTGCTTGAAGACAAAGCCAGTGTACTGATTGTGTCCAGTAAGTTAAGGAATAAGCTAACCTAGAACAACGTTCCTATTTATAAAAGATGCTTTCATTTTTTCTACAAATTCTTCCTCCAAAGTATTGACTACATCAGGCCCTGCATATCTTACAACATCTCTTATGTTGACTTCTAAACTAACATGGCTACAGGTTAAAAAACCATTTTATTGCACCACTTTGAGAAAATTCAGCAAATATTTGTTTCTGTGAAATCACAGACCAGATGAAAAATATAACAAATGGCAAAACCAGAGTAAGTTTTCAACTACACACAATGCATAAGCCCAGGCACTACACTGCATAAGACACAGCAAAAGTACATTGGTTTCCATTCCATGTACAAATGTTCGAGTTTAAAAAAGTTCAAGTCCTCTCCTTAAAATTCATAAACTCTCAATACATTAGCCCACATCAACTTTCCATAACAATGACCCACCATGACAGTTACATTCCACAAACACAAAATAAAACTTCAGAGCAAAAGGGTAGCATGACACTGGAGAAGATACACTGTATATTGCAAAAAGATGAAAAACTCTGTGGAAAGTACTTCCGCATGCATACTCTCAAATTAACATTTTTCCTCCAGCAGTTCTTTGTATACAAATTAAGATAGGTTACTAAAAGAAAATCACTGAATGGCCACACAAAAAACTTGTTCCTTTGCCCCCAGATGGCAAAGGTAAGCAATTTCTACTATTCTATTTATAGTTTGCTTGGGTTTTTTTTCCTGCATAACACCCAAAAAGACAGAACATTAACCCATAGGTAACCAAAGCTAAACTAAAGGCAGGAGGATCTTTTAGGAAGAAGCAAACCATTATAGACAAGAGTTTCATCTGGCAGATGGCTTGCAACGTCCTCTCACACCCCATACACATAATTGATGCTGAATTGTAAGTTCAGGGTTTGTAGTCTATTTGTTTGGGTTTATTTCCTCCTGGGTTATAGTTTCTGTATGTCAAAGTATGATATTGACAGTTGTTCAGATTGGTGAGCGAGAATTGTCTATGACTACCAAAAAAACCCCCCAATAGAGAAAAAATATGTATCTTCATATTAGCCAAAATCTGGCCACAATGTAGAGTTAAAAAATTGTAAGAATTCTCTTTTCCAAACCACAGACAGAGATTAAGTAATTAAAGTAGCTAGCTAACTAGAACCAACCCATGAAGTTGCACTGTAACTTCCTTTTATCTATCATGCTTTTTAGATGTATGTATTCATAATAAAAGCAACATTACATCAAGCTATAATATTATAAATTGCAGCATAAGTTATACTATTATTGTTATGTAAGGTAGCATGAAAACAGGTTAATTAGGATTTAAGAAGCAACATCAGAATGTAATATTTTATTGAAAACATTCTGTAAGAAAGTCATTATGTAGACCCATTATTGGCCAAGCTGACCACAAAGTTTGAATACCTTGCTGGATACTATTTATTTTAATTTTAACCAATAAGGTATAATTTTACCCACAAACTGACCTGAGCTGGAAAAAAACCCTAAAAACATATAGTTCAGTATCTCACAGCATCATAAAAAATAAGCTCATTCAAATTAAAATAGGACTATATGAGACAAGGTATTATTTACAGCAGACAGTGAGAAGAACAAATAGAAAAAAAAAAAATCAAGTATCAGTGAAAATATTGAACGACTGCAAGGTGACAAGGCTGTGAAGCTTTTGAATGACTAACTACTAACTACTTTCATACACGTAGGAATCCCCAGAATTTTATGACTTCAGTTTGAAAACAATATTATTATGGACATGATGCTGTTGTTTTATATGATCACTAACAGTTGTTAAGGATAGCTGACCATTAAAAAAAAATTTATTCATCATATTTTTGGCAAAGCAAGTATAAAAGGACTGTGTTCAATTCTATCTGAAATCAAGGCCATTTCCAGAAATTATCAGAAGTGTGGATGGTTGAAGAAAGTGTGGAATTTCACAAACCTGGTCAAGGCACAGCAGAGAAGACCAACAGAGAAAGCAGCCACTAAAAATGTGAAACCAGATAGTTGGTAGCTTGGGGAGATCTGCAGTAAACACAGCCAGAGGGGGCTTGGTATGTCCTATCCAAACATTGATCTAAGCCAAAGGTTAGGAACAACAATAGGGCAATGCAGAGTCATGCACACAATCTATCTGCTCCATCCAATTTTTGCTCAGATCACAGAGCAAAACCCAGCAGAACAACTGATAAAACTACTTGGTTTTGTTCATGTCCCTGGAACCAAAACATCTGGGAAAGTCTAAGCAGCAGCATTGTCACTTGGCTAGCACGAGAAGCTCCTTCTTGATAACAGCTTTAGTCTTGTCAATCACCTATTAATGATGTCTTTCAAAATTCACCTAGGGAGACTGACACAAAATCCAAAAAGAGATTTAGAATACAGCTGTCATAACAATATGAGTTAAACAAGTGAGCAAACTCTTTATTTCAAGAAATTGTCTATTGCAAATGTGAAGCTGAGTGGGAAAAACTACCTTTACTTCAGCTCTCAAAAATGAGCAGGAAAATGTTGACTGCACAAATACTCCTGGGCCAAGGGATAAGTTGGTAAATCAGCTAAAACTTCCTGACATTCTCACCTGCTTAGAAATACTATTAGACATTTTTGCAACAGGTAACTACAAGTCAGATCAAATCACTAAGTAATTAAATACTAATACAAGAGGAATTAATTATATTGATTAAACCAGTATTTCTACTTTACTGAACAACTACCAGCAGATCTTTTATTAACAAATTAGGACTTGACTTTATTAATAATAAATTATTACTTTATCAGCAGCAAAGCTACCAAAAGCACCTAGTATTTTCAATATGAAAATCCCATTCATGATCAAAAGGGTTGATCTTAAATCTTAAATAAAAACAAAGCAAAGCTTTGAACTGGCAATAACCTTAACTATTAGAAGCTCTGATTACAGTGGCATAAACACTTATTTCTGACCAGTAACTATAAAAACTAAATATTGTCAAAATTATGGTTTTCACATAAGATTTTGAATTTTCATGTGGTATCTCCAAAAGATGAGGTAGGTCCAAAATACAATGCTTTGGTAATAAATTATATACTAGCAAAGGGGTTTTTGAACTGTTAAACTATCATTTTTTTGAAAATTGAGCAACTAAATAATACTTTTTCAAACTTATTCTACACATTATATGATCAGTCCCATGATATTGCTTGAATACATCACTTGATATGAAGGGAATAAAGAGTAGCACAAGAAACAAGAGTTTGAATCAACATTGAAATAATGTACTTTGACCAAAAAATGAAAATATCTAGGAGATTTAAACCCTAAATTGTCCAGATTCATTATTCCATGATAACTACAATGCCATATGTTGATTTACATTTCTGATTCTGAACTATTTTCTGAGATGACTGCATTTTCTCTAATTTCTTATCTGCTTTAACTAATACAACCAATGCAATTATAGTGATTGCCCAGTCTCTGTATTAGCTAGGAAATGCAGATTCAATGAAAATGGAAAAAGCTAGGAGAAATCTTCAGTTAAATTAGTTAACCATTGCATGTTTTATAAAGGGCCCACACAATTCATAACCATTTATATAAACATTCACTGACTGCTGGTACGACAATTATTCATAAGCTGATGGAAGTTCCTGCCCAGATTCAATAATGTCTGAATCAAACAAAGGTTAAGATGAAGGTTTATTTCTTTAGTATTAAAGAATCCTCACCACCCACAACAGCACATACAGAAAATAAATTTGGCTCCCTTGGGCACAAATACCTCTGCTCAATGAACAATGGCTTTCACTCTGCTAATTGGAGAATGGAGAGGTAAAGGTCATGTGTAAAAACAATAGGGGATATAAAAATAATGCAAACTAAGGAAATTACAGCATTTTCCAATTGTCAGCGTGACAGCTACCAGTGAGAAATAAGGACATCAGATACAAGTGCCCTACTGTGCAAGGCTGGGTAACAAGACAGTCTCCACTCCAGTATGCTGGCAGTATGTAAACATCTTCCCTTTCTAGGGACAACAGACTATGCCCCAACAAAAGTAATAATCTTCTCTAGAATTACATTGACCTGGAATTCAGCTAATAATTTCAACAGGAGGAAATAGGAAGAAAGAGGAAAGGATGAAAACAGGGGGGAAAAAAGGCTCTGAATTGGGTCATGGAAGTGTAATGGTTTGAACTATACTTCTCTTCTGAGTAAATGAATTTTAATGTTCTTGTACATATTTAAGCATTGCCTTGTTAAGCAGTTTAGTTGGGTGAAAAATAAGAGCAGGGATTCGAACAGCATTGTGCACCTGTTTTCTATGGATGAGAATAGACAAATGCAAATTATAGCAAAACATTCAGGAACAAAAGTACATGCAGGCAAACTATCATTTAACTTTTTGAAAAATCTTTATGTCTATAGTGGTGTCCTTTTCTTAATTTAAATGACAGATGCAGATGTTGCTTCTAGTAGTTAGCACTCATATTAATTTATTTTTAAGTGCTTGTACACAGGTTTCAGACCACATTAAGAAAAGCCACATTTTCACATTAAATTATAGTAAGGAATTTTTAATCACGTTTCCTTCTTCCTCCCATTTTTTTTTCCTTGAATCTATTTTAAAGTGTTGCCTTGAAAATGCACATACCTCTGAAAAGCTCTAGATTGTGATTTTTCTCAGACTTGCAAAGGGTTGTCATGTTTCAGCTCTTTTCCCCCTACTTACTTGTCCAGTCTTCAGTGTTCTAAGACATGCACTTAAAGGATAATAAAAGAAGACCACATTATGTGTCAAATTAAATGTTGTTGATACTTGCTTTAAGTGTACATGCACTGACATTCTGTTATGGATCAGCTGCTGGACAATAATCCTTGCACATTCCCTGCCTGACAGATTGTTCTGTATTTTGTTTGAGATGCTCTAATGTTTCTGACGACCCATACAAGGCCACACATTTCAGCAAATTTTCCAAATTAATACTGAGACCAGTTTACAATGTTTTCTTCAGTAGTGCTCAGTCTTACTGATTGTGTCCTAAATAATAAACCATGGCCTCAGGCAGTTTTTCTCAGAATGTTTATGATGAGAACTCATTCATCTAAATCTACTGGCCAGTGGAATAAAATAAATCAAGAATTTCCCAAAATATAACAATATTTGTGTTCTCTAGATAATTGATGACTGCAGCTGCACTAATTAAAACCCATGTGAGTTTCATTAATCTTGGTCACTGGGACCAATTGCTGCACACCACACCCTGATCACTGCACATCGCCCTTGTGTCACATTCAGGTGAGGCTTGACTTTTAGTTAGAATCTCACTGCATCACTGTTCTTTAAATCTGAATTGTCATATCATGCATACACCTACAGTCCAGCTAAGTGACTTAATTCAAAACAGGCAAGCTCAATCATAAATTGATAATTTTACTTGAGACTAAATTATTTTCAGTAATATGCTTGTCAATACTCTGCCACCCCAAAGAAAACAGTGAGGTATGGAGAAGGGTGAAGACTATCTGTAACAAAATAAGTCTCTAATCAGAGGAAAAAGAAATGAAAGTAAATTTTCTTCAATGTTACTACAGTGGCATTTTGTTTGCATACTACACTTTTCTCTACTGGAAACCAAAACTGCACCCTCACTAGAGCATTTCCAGGTAATAGGTGTATTGTACATATATTTTTCTGTATCAGAGAACATTTTTATAGCTGTAGATATGCTTTGCTTGTTAAAGAAAAAGAAATGTGTCAAAAACTTGTGGTTCAGATAAATATCTACAGAAATAGCTATAACTAATGTTAATAACTAAGCTGCCTTGCAGATCATAAATACTAGGAAATATAAATAACTCCTAGAGACAACTGCACAATCTATATTTGAGGAAAGGCAACATTTGAGTAATCAATCACATGAAGCCAACACTGTCATAAGCTGAGTTTATGAAAATACTTGTAAACATTTATTAAATGTAAATCCCTCTTCAAAATGTGTGTTATCAGAGATCCCCATTTTTTCATGCAATTTGGAGTATGTAATATACAGCAGCTGATGAATATACAAGAACCTTGTTGTAGGAGCTGTTTCCTGTTGGTCTTTCAAAGTGCTGGCAGTGATACAATTTCTTTCAAACTAATGTCATATAGAACATGTTCTAGAGAATAACCAATACAATTTAAAATCTGGCTGTATCATCCTTACCAAACAAAATAATTCTTGCTATTAACACCGCTTCTTTTTCAAGATTAAGGAGTACATTTTGCTTTCATTTGCTGATTGAAGTCAAGGGAATAAATAATAACTCATGTAACTGGGAACAAGTTTTGGACCATTATGTACAGGCTTATTTTTAAACCATAATAAAGCTTTTGTCAAAATAACTTAAGAGCTGACAGGCAAAGTTAATAAATGCTGCACTGCAAAATGCTCCTACAGGAAAGCTTCGTGCTGCCCCTTTGGAAGGTTCTTCCTAAGTATGGGAAGGAAATGTTGCAAATCTCTCCAAAAAAGCACTGCTGTTTGCCCACACCTGTGTCCTTGGGCATACATGGTTTGTTCCTCTCTAGTTTTTCTACTTTCTTTCAGCTCTGGAGGGATTGAGTCAGGCACTGGCCAGCCCCCACAGCTCTGAGCACAGCAATCATTTCTCTTATCGACAGCTCACTCAGATCTAACACCCACAGACCAGTTTATCTGCTTGAAAAATTAGCTCCCCCCCAAACTTCTCCAAGAATTAAACATAAACTAGGCAGGGAAGGGTTCCCAAAATGAAAGACAGTCATGCCATCAGGCATTATGGATGTCATACACAATAGCATTTGAAGGTCTGAGAATTAATGTGGAAATGATGCTACAGAACAGCAAAACATATCAATTTCTTCTGACTGCAACAGAGATACTTCTCAGTGAAGACTCGTGACCCAGAGAGTCCACACTGTTTGCAGACCATGTACAACATGCAAGGACAACTCAAGAAGCTATAAGCCTTTTTTGAACAACATCTTCTCCCAAGAGGAGGTTCAGCAAAGCATAAGCAGGGACTCAGTGTGATAATACATGAATTATGTTCCTTCGGTCAGTCCTAGCCTGGTCTTCATCTTTCTTGGCATATTCAGGTATTTCTGCCACACCATAAAAGTGAAGTGCAGAAAGTAACTACAAATCACTGATGTTATGGAGAGGATGTGTGGCATCCAAAAAAAAGAGAGAAGCTAAGTACAGGTTTGGGGCACTGTTCATATCACAACATCAAGCTTTTTAATTCTTTTTTAGGTGAAACAGTTTAACCAAGTAGCTTATAATCAGAGCAGCATTCTTAATTCTCATGGGGAATTCATTATCCTTATAACAAAATGTGCAATGACATAGAATGAAAATACAAAAAAAAATTAGAAATAATTTCAGCAAATGTATGTATTGCACAAGGTAATAATAAAATTTACATGGGTTGTCACAGAATATTCCCCCTCTCTCTTCTTTTTAAGCATGGCCATCTTATTCTGTTGCTGATAACAAAATCATAGACAACATTTTAGAACACTGCAATAAGCAGATGTTGTAATACAGCTGCAGTGCCAGCCCTGGTCAGAAAGTGCAGGTGAAAAAAATTTGCATCTTCCTACAGTTCAGAGGTAGGATTGGGCAAGTTGTTAAGTAGCAATTGACTTCCTTGTAGAGATCAACCAACATGTCCTGAAGTGATTTTTTTCATGGACTTAAAAAATTTTCCATCTGCCAATTTTAGTCTTCAATGGGCTATGTTAATATATTAAAAGCCAAAGCCCAAAATGCTTTTGAAAAGGAAAAAACTCAACAAACCAAAGTCCTGATCAAAGAGGATGTATGACTGGTATGACTCACTCTGCAACAGGAACATTATTTTTCTGTCTCTTTTAACTCATAAGTGGTTGAACTTATTTCAGTCAAAATGCTAGCAGAAACCAAGCCTGAAATATTTCAGTACACAAAGAAAAGTTTTTCTGAAATTTTTGAATTAATGAAAAAAGAAGGGCACAAGTGAAAGTATTATGCAGACTTTAGTGAAGTATTTTTCTTGCTGTCCCCACACACTCATTAAATAGACTATTAACAAAAACAAATACTGAACTCTTACATTCAGTTTTAATTTCCCTTAATTCTCCTCTATTTTTTTGGAAATTGACATATTCTCACCCTTATTCAAGTACCCTATTTTCAAATGCTTCTAAGCTGTCAGTTGTGTCAGCTGACACTGTTCCAACTGTCCATATTGAAATAAATAGTTCTCTTCCATTTATCAAACACATTGCAGTAATAACTGTCTCTACTGAACACAATTACCCAGAAATTAACAAAAGTAGGAAGAGAGGTTTCAACAAAGCTTTCTCAGTAAATTGTGCTTAGTGCATACCTATGCTGATGCATCTAAAGCTGAGTTATACATTGACTGTACTTTTGTCACCTACATGGCAACCACAAAGGTTAGCAAAAAACCATTTTGATGTTATGCTGTTTCATGAGTCTCTTGAACACTGAATATTTCCAATATCCATATTTCAGACGACTTTTTCATATGGCTGTCAATTCATGTTTTCTTAAGAAAACCTCATCTTCCACCCTGTGCATATTTTCTCTTACATCTGGGTCACTTCATATTGTTTCTTCACCCACTCATTACTGCAAAACTTACAAATTTAATATAATCAGATTCATTCTCTGTTCACTGGTTTTAATTTCCATTATACACAGTGCCTATAAATTTGTCTCATAAACAGCTTGCATAATTTTACTAAGTTAAGCTCACCTGTCAGCATAGCTTTTTTCATTTTGAATACTGGTATCAGTAAGTACTGCCTCTTGCTGTCAATCTTCATTTACTTTCTATTCCATGACTTCAAGAGGGTAATTCCCCTGGTTCAATGTCACATAATTTATTTTCTTGAACTACTCTTGATGAATGTTTTCAGACTCGCTTTCTAAGACACCAACCCTTTCTTTCCACAAACCCCAAACAGCATAATTATATTTTGCTGAAAAAACAACAAGCTACATCTTTGGGTCACCTGACTGAACATGCTTGAAATTCTTCATGGGCACTTCATTCTCATTGCAATCACTACAGGGCATCTGGAAATGTCTGCAGCAAAATGGCCAAGGATTTTCTTGTGTCAAGTTCTGTCACATGCATTGCACCATCCACTTCTGAAATTTCTGCTCTGTTTCCACTGCTTCTAGGCTGTTCCAAAGTTTTAAATACCTAGAAATCTTTCATTTTCAATGTCTTTCTTCATGGCCACTTTTTTCCCCCCCAACTTACCCATCTTCCAAGAGTAACGTGAAAACAGGTCATCTTCATTTTCAGTCATATTGCTGTAACCTTTTCTCTTAGGAGAACTCTGTTCACATCTTCTGCTTCACCCAGAACTGCAGATATTATTCTATATGGACACATGTCTCACTCAGCCAAACTTCAATGCTATTAATAGTTCCATATCCCTTTGCTGCAGGTGCTTTTATTAGTTCATCCTAATTCTACCATTACTTATTTTCTTATACCTGAAAATCACATGAAGCTTTTAGTCTGGTGACCAGATAAAACAATCCTATAATTTTACACTTATTTCCAATGAATAAGCCTTTGACATTATACTGAAAGTAATACTAATCACTATTTGCATGATCTTGCTGCTCCTATTAGATCTCATCCCATTACTGTTATTCCTATTGTAAAAGGCAGACAGCTTTTACTGCCTGATAATCTGTTTTGCATTTTACAAAAATACCCCTATAGGTCAAGCTACCAACAAACTACAAAGGAGTATTCCTGGAATATACTGGAAAAAAAAAAAAAGTTAAAGTGGTACTAAAATCATTCTTTGAGGAATTTCACCTCCACTTTTTGCCTCCACACTGCTTTTTAATGATAACCTTTTGTTATTATCCCTTTAACTAAAGCCTTGTCATTTTAGACTTGTATTAAACTCCAGTTGTCAAGTGGAACTTTGTTTGGTGGTTATTCAATAAACACCATAAAAATGTTTTTTTCAAGAGAAAGAGGTATCAAACAAGCATTCTACAAACAGCTATCAAGGCAGATGAGAAAGATCTGCCTTTGGTAAGCCCACCAAAAGCTTGATATATATTGATAACATTGCCGTACTTCCTTAAATCATTCTTTCTCTTGTGCTGAAACTCTGTCCACAGTTTAGACCACACAACTGCTGATCTCCTCCTTTCCTGTCTTACATTGCTACAGAAATTACTATTTCTATCCAAACTCCCATGAGGACCGTAAGAATTCAGCCATTCTCTGCTCTTGCCTTGCTCCCTGCATGCACAGGGGCAGATGCAGTAGGGATGAGCAGGGATTCAGAAGGGCATCAACACTGGTGCGAGGTGGCAGTTCTGCTGCTCTGCACCCAAGCAGCTCCATCACCACAGCAGAAGCATTGCTGCCAGTGAGGAAGAGGTGTAACACAGCTGCTCTCCAGTAAAGTTCCTCAGCTTACAGCAGCGTGGTAGGAAACAGCAGTTTAAATTGGTATTCACTATGCACTAAGAGCAAAGAAATGCCCTCGTCACTTACTGGTGAGACTGGAAGATACTCTAATACAGCACCACAGAATAAAAAACATACCAGAAAAGATGCCACTCTTGAATGTCCTTGGGGAAGAACTACTGACACCTTCCACGGGGGTCTGAGGATCTGTTAGGCTCTACACTGTCAGAACATCTGTTTATCTTCCATTTTCCTCTCACCAGTTTACCTGGTAAGACTGGAATTTAAGTAGCAATTACTGCTAAAATTATAAGCTCTTTCAGACTGGAGTTCCTGATCACACAGACTGGGTGTAAGTCAAGAAGAAATACCCCTAGTTCACAACACAGCTGCTTGACTTGACTAGAAAATAATGTTTCTCCCCTAATTCCCAATTTCATTTAAAACTCTGGTTATAAATCACTGCCAATGGTTGGACTGACTGAAATTCTAATGCTATACAAACTTCTATTGCATAAATACTACAAAAAAAAGTATTTCAGACTAAATCAGTAAATCCCTCAACTCATTCCATTGTCCCTACATACTGATACTTCAGAGTGCATATTACTGCAACAAGGAATATATTTCCACAAACAGTGAAATTAGCAGGACGAGTTAGAAATGCAGCCTTTGTGATTAAATTATGCTTAGATTCATCAGCACAGAATATATGCTGCCAAACCAAAGAAATTATGGTCAAGGAAAGAAATTATTAAAAAAATTACCCGTTTATTATCATGTTTATCAGACTTTGTATAAACTTCACAACTTTTGTGGTTTTTTTGTAAACAATTGGACAGTACCAAAAGGTCAAATCAAAACACTGATTTCAAAAATTAAACTCACCAGGAATTGTCATAATAATGGATTACATTAGTTTCTTCAATCATTTAGAGTTTCCTCTTTTGCCATTTCTGGTAAAAGAAGCTAAAATCTCCCATTTTATTTCATGCCTCTAACCAAGGCAAGTTAAGTATCTCTGTAATGAAGACTAAAAGAAAAATACTGAACTATTTACAGCAACTGGATTAGCTGCAACTGGACTAGTTAGTCAGACTAAATTAACACTGCAGTGTAGTGATTTCAGTTTCATAAAAGTATCTATAATGATCTACACCTAAAAAGATGTTAGGTAACATGAATTTGATGATGGGCACAGAGGAAGGGCACAAAGGCAAAGATAATGCCTTGGGCATTATCTTTACCCCAAGGTCCATACACCAGGTTAATGGTTTCTGTAAGTTTGCTGTTACAATTCACTGTAACTGCCAACATGGTTATAATATTAGGAATATGTTTTCAAAATGAAAATAACTCATTCTGGAATTGCAGTTTCATATGCATGAGGAGTTTACCAGCAGTTTCTAAAAGATGAGGAGCCTAGGCAGGGTTTTCCTACAGGTTAAAGTTCCTAAAACCCTTTCAAAAGCTCAGGAATGGGAGACAGATCACTTAAAGAAAGGCAGTCAGCTCTGGTGCAGAGCTGCTGGTGCAGAGCTGGCTGAAGGGGAGAAGGAATTGGGGTGCTGCCCTGCCTGGCCCCTGGGTCATGACTCTGACCCCCATTCTGAGCACTGCAAATGCTCATGCCAAGAAAGTATTATGCTACCACTTCCACAAAGGTCATCCACAGTCTGGTCCCAAGGAATTCATTCTCACTGCTGAGAAAAATGCAACTCTCATCAAGAGTAATGGAAATTGCACATGTGCTTCAGGACAATTTAAGGCCCTAAAGGAATTGTATCCTCCCTTTACACACACATGTAATTTTCATTAATACCAATTAAATCAATTCAATAAAATTATGGCCAGTTACCATAGCACAGAATCCCATGCAAAATAACAGCAAGAAGCAACGAGTTTTCTTTTTTTTTTGTTAAGCCCAGATTTAAATAATCATTTGAATTGACATTTTTAATAAAAAGTAATTGTTTTACTCAAAGCAACAGCAGCTAAAATGGAAATTTCAAGCTGCAATCCAATCAGTGTAAATTGTTCAGGAAGTAGGAAAAAACCTTAAAATTTAAAAAAAATATATTGTTATAATTTCCTTTACTGGCTCAAATCCTGCAGGCAGAATGAAGAACATAGGATATGGACAGAGCAGATGGATCCTTCTGCCATTTTTATATCTAGTAGATATTACAATTTCTTTCAACTTTGTCCAGCCCTAATTAATTTGTACATTAAAATTATTATGTTAATCTCATATTAATCTAAATAAAAATAGAAAGGAAATTTAAATATAACTGCAGTGGATGCATCATACTACATTTTCTAATGTACTAGTGAGGGTGAAAGCATGAAGTTTGAGAGCAGTCTCACATTTTTGCAAGCTGGGAGTATACAGCTTTACATTCAAAGAAGTGATTCTAAGTATTGAAATATTTTAACAGCCTCTGAATTTCAGTGCACACAAGATCTCCCTTTTGTGATCACCCTCAAGAGCAAAGCACAAAATAAGAGGAGAATGTGACTGTATAGAAGTTGTTTTCAAGTAATTTCTGTGTTTTGCTGATTCCACAGCAGACATATGGAAGGCTGGTCCCCAGTGCACTCCAGAACAGCTTTTGCACCAACATTTTCCCCCTCCTCCCCCACCCCAAACCTGAGCAGTAGGTCCTGGGAGCCCCCTTCTGCCCCAGACATTACAAGGTAACCCTGCTGCAACTCTGAACCCACAGCATCCCAGCAACACAACAGGCACAGCTTCCAGCCTTTGTCAGGTATGCAGTAGAGAAAAAATAGGAAAGGATATCCAGGTCACATGACACACACAAAGAAACATATAGGCACCCTACGATAAGTTTTGTAAGAAGTGTCACAAAAATGAGTTACAAAACTGATTCTAAAAATTAAAGTACACAAGGTCCAACAGGAGAAAAGCAGTAAAAGTAACTTCAAAATGAAAAAAAAAACCTGCATGGTTATTTTCCTATTCCTGCTCATAATAAGCATATATACTGCACATAAAGGGTAAATGCAAATATTTAAATATTTATCAAGAAAACACATGTACTTGGGGGGAGGAATGGGGAATGTTTTATGTCTAATTTTGAGAACAAATAAGTTTTAAAAGGTAAATCTAATGCAATGTAATAAAACTGCAAAGTATGTTCTGACCTTCTACTCTTCCCTGCAACACTTACACGCACATATATACACACTTTAATAATACATATCCCAGTGGAGTACAACTGACCCCAGTAAATCCTGCTGTTTCCCCAAGTGTGGAATTAAAAGCTTCATGATCAGAGCAAGAGAACACATTTGTTTCCATTCTTGTGATATCATTTTCCCCCCCTCAGACTAGTGTAACCACTGAAGCCCATGATACTCCACACAGCTGACTCAACTGTATATGTTAAAAATATTACAGACACTGAAATCAAATCTATTTCTTTAAAAAAAGAGGCTGTATATTTTCCCTGAAATAAGCTAGTAGAACATTGTAGAAGGAAAACCAGACATTTTAAAGCAATAGTTTCAATACTGCACACATTCAGTGAAACCAAACACACCAAATGAATGTTATTTTGTAAGTACAAAAAATAACCAAGCCATGGAATCCAGGAAAATTGTGAAATTAAAGGCATTTAACTTTGGATATTACATTTTTGCCAAAACAGAATTTTCACATTATAATTCTGAAGAAGATAGCTTATCCACCTAATCTAGTTTGTTTAGACAATAGAAAAGTAATTTGGAAAACCATGGCATATGTGTAGAAATATATGAAAACCAAACAACATCCATATGCTTTTGTTTGTAGCATCAAAGATCAACTGCATTTGAGAAAAATTTACACATATGCATGTTGTCTCTGCAAGAAAGCTGAAATTTCCCTTCTGTCAATGTGAGAAAAATAGTCTTGAAAGGCAATTTTGGATCTAAAAAGTCAAAATTATGATGACTTGAGTAAGTAATATTTGTACTTCTTTTGGTCACTGGTCTCCAGTTACCT
This sequence comes from Serinus canaria, assembly GCF_022539315.1. NCBI lineage: Eukaryota > Metazoa > Chordata > Aves > Passeriformes > Fringillidae > Serinus > Serinus canaria. The sequence goes on from NC_066315.1 coordinate 93,787,909, forward strand.
ACTGTCCTTCTTCCTCAATAGCCTGCTGCTACACTGGACCAATTGGTTTCTTACCCTTCTTCCACTTGTTTCCCCTTTTTTTTCCTTTTGTGTATCTTCTCCTCCATCACCCTCCTTCATGCTTAGCACTTCTTTTGCTCCTCATTTTAAGTCATAGCTTTCTACCTTTCAAACACCTACCCCATGATTTTCCAGAATAAACTAATATGTAGTACCCTTAGACACCTGTATTTTAGTATTTTCAGTCTTTTATGCTTCTAATTCTTCCAAGGCACCAAATACTCAACAAGCTGCCTAGGTCACAAGATGGTGACATTGGTACAATGAAATTCCAAACCAACTATTTTCTGGAAATGCATTTTAATATCTGGTTGCATTTCCAAGCAGTGGGAGAGTGAACAGAGCCTTGGCCACTCCTGCAATGTTTGGGTGGGTTTATTTCCTAGGTAATATGCAGAGGAAAGCATTCTTACACATATAAATCATTTGCAGGGAAGGAGGGTACCTCAATGGACCGAGCACTATAAGGACAGTCAGGAACTAGGCTTAGTCTCAGTTCTGTCACTCATATGCTGTTCAACCTAAGAAAAGTCATATTTTGAGTAGTATGCAGCTAAATCTGTAAAGATTGTAACTTAGGGAGGACAGGTGGACATTGTTTCTGTACTGTGATAACTTTCAGATTCATGAGCTGCAGCTCCAGTAAAGAAAAACGTCACAGTTGAGTCTTCTGTTTTTCAGACAGTATTGTCAAAACAAAAGTAATTATAGCTGGTGTGACATGCTCTTCACATTACTGGGACTCAATGTATTGGGAATGCCACATCATTCCTCTCACAGTTTAATTTTTCAGTACTGATTTTCTTAAGGAGTTAACATGATCATCAAAAGTAACCTGTTCTGGCTTCTTTTCCAGTGCTATTGAATTGCTTCATTCGCTCGAATACTGTAAGCAGAGCAAGGAAGTGACATTCATCACTTTGTCAAAGGTGACAGTGCCAAGAGATCTGGAAGCAGGCTTGCCTGGGAAGACCTAAGCCTTTCAGCAGAAGAAGGTTTCTTTTTGACAGGCCTGAACACCCACCTGCAGGCAGTCTCCCACCTGAGTTGTGCTGAGATTCAGTTGTGCTGAGATTGCTCCTCCACCACAGAAGTTTTTCAGTCCCAGACTCGTGGGATTTTGCCGCAAACCTCTTATGTGCTCCGCTTTCTAGCACCGACTATTTCCAGAACCTGCAAGGGGCTCCTCTCAGAAAACCAGAGAAGTGACAGCACTTCAGAAGGGAAACTCCCTTCACCTCAGGACTTTGGTCACAGGCCTGGGCTGATGCCATCTGAGACACTGTTTCTCATGCTGGGCATAGGATCACATATGGGAGTGCCTCTGAAACTCCCGCAGGCTTGGTGTCCGTGTGGAGAGGCCATGGAGCAGCTGTGGTGTGCACATCAGTATCATCAGTGCTTGCCTCATGATCTGTCACACATCACAACGGGGCTTCACTCAGCACAACAGTCTCAGCCACCCCTTGCTACAGGAGGAGCAGGTAAGTTCCTCTCAGAACTTGCAGAAGATTTTTGCTTAGAATGAAAGATTTCATATGCAAATTCCATGATCCAGAATAACTTGATTTTCTACAGTTAACTCTGAAATAGCTCACTGTGTTATGGCCGGTAGATACTGGCTGTAATAGCCCAGAGGTCAAAAAAACAACAACCAATCAACCAAGTCATTCTCACTTTTTCTCAACCTCTAGACAAATTATTTTGGTAGAAGACTAAGAAGCATCCCTGGTACTGAAGGGGATGTTGCACCTCTGAGATCTTCAAAGAACAAAGCAACCTATTGTGCTCTTTTCTATAACAGCCAAACCTAAGGATATTTCAGGCCTGTGAAAGCAGCTTCCTTTCCTTCTGTATTCAAACCATGAAGGAAGAAACCACAGCTGGCCCAGAGCTGAAGACAGTAATTAGCTGGAAAAAAATATTCAGTTTTGAAGCTAGGCTAAAAAGGATGGCAGTAAGCAAAATTGAAGATGTGCCTTTAATATTCCTCAACAGGTTATAGAATTTTTGGTGGTATATGACAGAAGAGCAAAGCTGTTTTATTCAGAGAGTAACCTAATTACTAAACAAAATGTGCACAATAAACTGGATGAAATCAGAATGCCCACAGATGAATGGCACCTAGCTAATAGGATATATTCCCTAAGAATTACATCAATACTACTAAAACTTATTATTTATCTCAACAAAAATGCAACAGCAAGGCCAAAATATACACAAATCCAAGCAATGAGAATGAGAATATTTTTTGTTGCCACAGGAGAATCCGTATCAACATCCGTTTTTAATGTAAATAATAAAAGCCACATACATCTCCATTCCCCTGTGAATAGCAAATATTACTGGGATTGACAATGAAATTACAAAATGGCATACTGAAATGATGGGCCAGATCCATCCCACAATTATACCTTTGTATGCTATAAAATTAACCTTTTCATCTTTAGGCTCATCCACTCTGGTTCATGCTAGAAAATAGCCTAATACATTTATTTAGTAAAAACAAAAAAAAATCCTTATTTAGATAAAAAAGGAAGACAACAGCTTCAAATCTTTGAATAAAGGAGATGACCTGAAGCAATATCTTCCAGTAAGTGTACTTGCAATCAGAGACGATTGAAGCCTACTCTGTAAAAGATTCACACAAAAAAACCTGAACCTCAAACACCTTTCGTGCACTTCACTTACAATTCCTCAGCTCTCAGAGATCTAAAAAGATTTATCATGCTAAATTCCCTGTAGATGATAGGCAGCCAAACATTTAAATGTGACATCCAGAAAGGTAATTTGTCCTTATAAGGAGAGTCCACATCCCTAAGCGTTCAAGCTGTCATCTTATACTTTTAAACACTTAGGGTTTTCGGATGAGCAGTGATAATTTTTAACAAAGCAGAGAGGTCTCAATTTGCAAATTGAGTAACTCATCGAATAAGAAAGTTGGATTTGTAATAGAGTCTGACAGATGTCTGCACCACGACATGACAGTGACAAAGTGCCTCTGAAATTTTCTCTTCAAAGATGAAGTTTCAGCTTGCCTCCTTTCACCTCTAGGAATCCAAATAATATTTTTTGATTATACAGGTGAAAAGAAATTTCGTTTCAGCTACTATCCATTTACATCCAGCAAATAAGTTATGATTATAACACCACACTCTGATCATGAGAAGCTCCAGCAATAACAACATTGCAGCACAATGCTTAAGAGTGCCTGGAAGTACAGGAGCATGGCAAGGAAAAACCTATAAAAAACAGCTCTGGAAGAAGCTAATTTCTTAAGCACAAAATTAATTTCTGAAATTTAAGATATTATTTTAATGTCTTGTAACAAACCACATTTGCAGATTTCTTTGAATTTCACCTTAACACAGATATGGCTTAATAGAAAATTTATGTTAATCATATTCAACTGTATCAACATGAACTGAGAGCTCAGAAGCAATACAACAGGAATTTGTCCCAGACAGCCTCTCCAAATAGGTTAATACTCTGCTAACAAGCACTGTGGTCAAAGAAAGCTGTCACTAGTATGATTTCATAGTGTTTTCACATGCAGAAATCACTCAAATACTCAAAAATTTCCAACACACTACTGAGGAGGAGTACTCATGGCTCCATTTAATGAACACAAATAACAGGGGAGGGCAAAAGGTCAGTCAGATCTCCCAGTGGTGGCAGAAATACACTACTAGAGAAACCACTTGGTTTAAGACACAATCACAAGTGAGGAAGTGCCCCACAGCAGCTGCTTGTCCCCTTGGCCCGAGCAGCACAGCAGGAGAGGCAAACAAAAGAGTGTTGTGAGCCTAGGTGCTTTTTGATGTTTAGGGAGTTTCCAGAACACAACCATTTTGGTAGGAGTGAACAGGTGAGAACTCCCCAGTCCGTTAGTTCTTCTCCCTCAAGGTAGGCTGTTGTTCTGGTAAGAATTTGAACTTGAATCCTGTACCAAAAAGCTCAGTCCTAGCATGGCATCTGTTCATAATTGTCTCAAATTAATTCATATGAAAATTAGCACAAAGATTGATCACATATACACAGCTAAGACCTAATAACGTGGCCATTTTTCACACAAGTATGCATAATCCCTATGCAATTTTGTGTTTTAAGCTGCAGCCTGACCAAAGACGTCAATATTGCTGTCTGACACTGCCTGTAAGAGACATGATATGTCCTTAACTACTGGAATGGGACTGAAGGCCTTACAGACATTCAACTCTTCTTGAAGGATACATAGCTGGAAAAAGTTAATAACAAGTGGCAACACAGTATTCTTCAGAACAGTTCATCATCTTCTTAGGGCATGCCTTTCTCAATTGTGCATAGATTTATGTAACCTTGGAGATCTAGAATCATAAGGGCACAATGCAAATGTTTCTCACTGATACAACTTGGAGAAACACTGCAGAGTCTGCATTTTGGGTGAAAATATAACAGCAGATAGCATGCAAAAATGTCAGTATGGTCTACTCTTTTAATTTTAAATATATATATATGATGGATTCATAAAAAATATTTAAACATTTAGTGGCTAACAAAAACACCCTTACTGAAAATAGGGGGGAAAACCCCCCAGGTTCAAATCTTAAACTTGTGCTGATTATGGTGGAGCTAGATCACTGAGAAACTGGCCAAAAGAGCTTGGGAGAATAATTGCAATAAAGTGGTGAAACGAGTATATAGCAGCTTTAAACTGGAGTTCAGAAGAACAATTCCCTCTGAACAAGTAATTCTGTATCTGCTTACACTGTCATGAACTGCAAGTCCTTCTCAGAAGCAGTTTCTGGCAACTTCCAGGGGCAGCACCCAGGCCAAAATGAACACACCCAGCAGGTCCTATAAACTGGTTCTTAAAAGATTTACTTCTTACAAGAGCAGCAGCAGCCACAGTCTCCCCTTGGGTTCTGCTGCTGCAGACAGTGACTGATGAGGGAAAATTAAATGACTAGCCATGACCTCTATGACTAGTTAGTAATTTTAGTAAATGATAAGGCTACATCTTCATGCACCATTTCAGTAAAACAAATCATGTTCTTGTTAGTTCAGATTCTCACTAAATAACATTAATAAATGAAATAATGCAATTTCTGCCCTCCTTCCACTCCATCCACCTATTACTTCTAATAGACTCATACCTTTGCAAAACAGTGAAAATGCATTTGGAATGAACAATGCCTAAAAAATTCAGAATACAAAGAGATGTTTTCCAGAATGTGTATATTTTATGACAAACTCATATGATGTGTAAATTCAAGGGATCAAAACAACCTAGTAGTACAGTCAGACTGTACTTAAATATGGAAACATTTTTGTTTTCAATATCTCAAAAAGAAGATCAGTAAAACTAGTTAAGGAAGTCATGTGAAGGCTAAGAAACTATGCTAAGGAAACTTGGATGATTAGCGCTATATAAATTCACCCATCTTAAACTCTCTGGCTTTAAATAACATACAAACTGAATCAGTAAACATTACTCTGTGCCTCCTGAGATGATGAGTTACTTTGTCTTCCACTGCAGGAATTTTTCCTGTCCCAGCTGCAGCAGAAGACATTTGCTACCTGGAAGAACTGTCAATCCCACACATCCATTTTATGTATCTGTTACTGCAGAACTGAATGCACTGATGAAGAAAACAGGTGAAACTGTGTGTGCTGTTGGAGATCTAAACATGTCAGCATGTAACATGAAGACTGTTGCAGTTCACAGCCATGTAATTGCTTTGCCAATACACCGGTAGTTAAATAGTTGAAGAAATTTGTCAAGAGAATTGCTGAGCATCTCAGTCAATTTCCAGTCCACTTAGAAATATCCTTTAAGGCACTGAAAATTCAGTCAGACAGGGAAGAGACCAGACTGATTGCACAATCATGAATAGCATATCCATGTAATCACAAATCCAGGATCCCCACAATCATTAATGATTTTTTGGTACAGTTGAAAAAAACCCCACTCTAATCCTCCCCCCCCCCCCCCCCCCCAACAAGAACAAAACAAACAAACAAAAACCAAGCAAAAACCAAACAAACACAAAGAAACTGCCAACGTTTTTCCAGGAAGATGTTTCCAGTTTGGTTTTTTTTCCTTTTGGCCATGTGTCAATATCAGACAGGTGAGTGGAAATTCACCAGCTTCTCTGCCTCTCAACAACAAGCCTCAACAGGCTAGGGCCAGCCTCACCTCTGGAATGGGATGGTACACCAGTGCAGTGCTTTTTGACTGGCATTGGCAGGAATAGTTATGTTCTGCTGATGAAAAAGTGCCTGTGCTCATGTTATTGGGCACCTGATCAATAAACTGGCATTTGTCTCTGCAGGTTGTTATGATTCATATTTTCCATCTGTCCACCAACAAGGGCTCTTTTTGACTAGAAAAGTTATTATCCAGCTCTGAACTTTATATTCATGCCTGAGTTTGATTTTATAATCAAATAATAAAACAGCAACCATTATTCTTTTTTTGGAAGAATTAACATGATCTCACAGAACTAGATACAAAATGACTGAATGAAGAAAACACTCCTAATTCCTGCCTATGGGTAAAAGCAAGGTAAATCCACCACATCTTTACATTAAATGGTAAACTGTAGTTTTAATTTAGAACCCATAAATACATTCCAAACAGATAGCTTCTCATTTGAGGATACAGACTACACAAATCTCTTCAGTCCAAGCATGAAACCCTAATTTATCTAAAAGGCAAGCACAACTGCTTCACATGAATTGTTGTTTTCTCTTTTCTCAAAGTTCAGAGTGCCCTGTACTGCTCACCAGTATCTTCTGTACTGGATTGTTTATTCCTGAAGATCTGCCAAGCTTTTACCTTACTTTTCAGAAGTAAAAAGAACCATTCTGGTATAAAACTCTTAGAAGCCACGCAGGTTTTAACAATACCCACCCATTCAGCTCTCCACCCTGGTGGTGCTCACATCATGATGAAAGCCTATTTCCTACCACATTTTATCTGGCTTTAAAAGATAAAAAACTTTTCCTGTTCAACCCTATTACTGGATAAAGTCAGTCCCACAGTCTGTAGCTCTTTTCTACACATACTTCTAGTCACAGGGAATGATCTTAGATTTTAAAATAAATGGACAAGGCTCAGCTGAGTCAACACAAATCACTATAGCTAGAAGATATTAAATTAAATACCACCTGCTCTAGATCCATCCTTCAAATACAGAAATTAGCTGAGATGATTCACCTGGTATAAAATCCCAAAGTTCCTTCCTAAGGGCCAGCTCAATGCAAACAGCAGCCTTTGCTCTGCAAGGGCAAAGGAAAGACAATCATGTCCTCAGGGCATTCATGCAATGGCTGCCCACACAACCTTAATCCTTCTCTCCCGTGAGCTTGTCTTGTTTAAAATACATTCCTAATCAGTTTCCCATGTCGTGTTTAGCTTTTTTAACATCTCCTTTTCAACGCTCTTCTACCATTGAATATTCATATTTTGCATACTTTCAGATGTTTTCATTTACATATTTCTGGAGCAACTAATTTTGTCTCTTGCTCTTATTTCCAACCTCTTTCTGTCCTTCTGTATTATAACCTCCTCTGTATTTGTTGTTATATCCTAATTTTATGACCATCTGTGAATGTAATTAATGTAGCATTCAATCTTCCTTCTACATCCCTAGTAAATATGTTAGATTTAACTTGTACTGCGGATTCTAGAAGCACTTAGTCGCCATATTTCTCAACTGAACTGATGCTCTCAATAGAAAGAAATAGAACACCTGATTGCAAGACAACACTGTATGATGCACTATAATGTTCAGTTTGTTCAAGGACAGTTGTGGCAGAATGAGGGTGCAAGAGAGGATGTATACCAAATCAACTATTCTCTGCATCTGTACCTTTCTTTCTTAGAAACTTCTCCAGCCTTTCTGACCAGCTACCAGAGGCAGTGCCAGCTGGTTGCTCCTCAGCTCCTAGGAGCTCACAGAGCACAGCTCCCATCCTAGAACTTGGTCTGGTGTGACATGGTACAGGGACTGCAGCTAATGCAGACTGGACAGAGCAAAGCAAATGGTTATGAAGGCTGACTCCACGATTCACCCTGAGAGTGAGCTTCACGCTCATGCCTCAAGAGGCCACCTAGAACAGAGGCTAGACAGAGCTAAAGGAATAAAGTAGGTATTTATTAAAAAGGCCTTCAAAGGATACACCTTGGGCAGTACAAGAGCCTGGCCATGGCCCTATCCAAGACAGACAATGGATCACACATTTTCACCCTTTTATAAGTTCTGGTCCATTTACACATTGGGTTTAATTGTCCAATTACAGCTTCAGGATATAAAGTCCGATCCTCAGATTGCTCTCCTCAATTTGCTGTTTACACTTTTTGGGCCTGAAGCTGCAACGGTGTCCTTGGTTGTCAGGCTGGAAAAGGATTGTTTTGTCTAACTAAACTGTGAGAACTTGCTAACACTTTATATGAAGTTAAATGCAGTACAGAATCTAGATAATATGAAAGCTAAAACTTAAGGCATCAACACCAGCATCACATCATTGCAGAATCAGAACTTTGGGCATCTCCCTGCTGCAGCTCTTGTGAATGTGGCAGTCCTGCAATCCAGGCCTACTGAATAATGTGCCATAGGCCTTGTGAACCTTGGTGATGTGTCTGGTCATACCTGAATTACAGAGTCTGGTTGTTTCCGCAGAAAAATTTCCTTCTCCTCCTCTAATCCCCTCACAGCACAACAGGGCAAGCAAAGATAATGGGGCCCATACAGCTGCTCTTTTACACAGATTTCCTCAATAGCTTCATGAAGCAAAACATTTTTTCTACTCATCCACTTCTTTCAACAGCATATCTTCCTTGCATCTCCTTGTGTGAAATTTCTGGGAGGAATGCAAAAGGGGAAGGAGTACAGCTCTAGAATAAAATTCAGGTGGCAAATTTGGTGTGATGCTGCCATTGCACCATAGGGAAATAGAGTAGGGAGAGCTCAGCCAGGGACGGGAGGGGAAGAGGACAGCACAGTTTGGCTCAATGACTCATTCCTCTGACTATTCCAAATTTCTCCAGAGCAGACTGACCTCCCATCCCTGATGCAGCCAGTCAGCTCTGTGGCTCTAGCTATGCAGCTCTCAGACAAGCAATAAAAACAAAGGACCCAGGGGACAGGACTACAGATTGGTCTGATTAGCATTGCCTTATCAATAAGGCTAAACCATACATAGAGAAGGTAAATGGAAGCTGGAATATATTGTCCAGAATTTCTTAAGCCAGCAATACTATTCTTCAAACAAATTGCAATTACAGATATAGAAACCGAAATATATATTGAGGTATGCAACTTCAATAAATTCTTAAATTGATAGTGAAGTCATTCTGATAGGAATCTGGGATAACTACCTTTCCTCTGACAAATTTCAAATTCATGTCTAAAACTATGTGTTCTCAAAAAATCTGAGTTTCCTACATTTTTCAAAGCATTGTGTTTCAGCATGTGCAGGTAAGTGGTAGAATAAGCACCATGGAAGTTACAGAACTGTCCCCTTGAAAGATACTTTCAGGAATAAGTTACATGGGCAACTATCAAAGAATATTTTGATTATAGCAATGCGTTGGAATCAATACTTATGTTTGCATCTAAAATATGATTGTGAGAAGGGAATAGATGATTGCTACCTTTTTTTTCCAGGTTCACCTCTTAAAAGGCTGAGATGTTCATATTAGGAAACAGCTGAACGAATTATTACAAACATTTTTGCAAATTTCAGTTCATCACAAGTGTCACCTATAATCCTTAGCCTGAGGCACCAGGAATAGAACACGGTGCTTAGCAATTTTTCTGCTTATTTACTATGTCCAAACTTCTGTTTACTCAGATGCCAGTGTACAATACCTAAGTTAAACTTGACATGCCAAGAGTCTTCATCTAAACTCATTCCTTATTCTACAGATACTTTCCTAACAAATCTAAACTTCTACTTAGGTTATGTAACATAATCAGTTATTCTTAAAAAAACTCTCAATTTAAAGTACTTTGTGTTTGCTCTGGCCTTAAAAAGCAATTGACTTCTAGAAATACTTTATTCATGATTAGCAAAAAGCTATCATCAAAGTCTACATTTATAGCTTCTGATCAACTTAAGAGACCAAGAAAAACAGAAATAATCAAAATATAAAATTATTTTCCTGCTGAAATATTTGATACCTAGGAAATTTTCAAAATTCTCCAATATCAGAAACGTATGTTTAGAAGAAGGCAGAATGAATAATAATTTGAATTTGTTTTAAACTACATTCTAATTCTGTCTATCTTCAAAATAAAATCTTCAAAATTAAATAATCTGCAACAGATCTACAAAAGAACGGAACAGGAATATCTGGGACAAGTGGTCATGGCAGACAATTCTAAGCCCTGAGGAAGTACAGTTTGTAATCAGATGATGTTTGTAGTAAATTTTCTGTAAAAAAAAAAGTTTACTATTTAATGAAACAAATGTAGCTTACCTACAAAGAAAAGAGAACGTACTGTCCAGAACATATGCTTTGGAAGCAATGGCAAAAGCTAAAAGCAACCAGTTTCATGTCAGTCTGTCAGAAAGACCACAGAAAAATGAATGTGTAGCAGGAGAGGTGTCAAGACATAATCAGTGCACATTAAAGATGGAAAGCAAGAAACAAAAGCTTAAACTGCTGAAAGGGCAACTGCCACATGAGATTTTTACCTTTAATAAGTTTCCCCTACAAAACAATGTGGAAGATCTATTACATAATGAATTTTGATACTATCTGTGAATTAGATTGCTGATAGATCAGACAACATGGGAGTAAACAGTAAGTGGGAATACAACACCCTAAGCAGCTACACAGGTCCAGTAGCAAAACAAATCTTCAGGTCAGCATAAAAAATACCACATACATACATACATACACACACACACACACTCACACACACAGAGACACACACAGAGCAAAGGGAATCTGCTTTTGATATTAATGGATTTTTCAGAACCTACAAGCTGTTGGAGGAAAATCATCTCAAAATTTATTTGGTGAACTAATAGCTGTTTCATAGGGAAGATAAACGTAAGGAGGCTGAGCAGGGTAATAGACGGCACCATCTAAAAGAGATACATGTAAAGAGTATTAGGATGAAAAAACCCAACATCATTTAATGCAAGGACTAGTGCCTTTAATCCAACAAAGAGATCATATCCTAAGGGATGATATCAAGCATTCATCAGAAAGCAGACTCATAAATATTTTCGGAAGTTGCTGTCTATGTTAGAGAAAATGCATCAGAGATTTTCAGCAGCTGATGTGAATTGCATTTTTATTGTTTTTTTCACTAGCAGTAGCCCAAAGAAGAATATTTGTAAAACTGTTCACAACCTCCCTATATACAGCAGGTTATATATAGAATCCTACCTCTGAATCTGTGAGAAGTCCATTCACAGGCACAAGGACACTGCAATACATCATTGCACAAGCATACATTCAACTTGTTTATCAGCAAAGCACCAAAATTCAGTGTCCATTCTGTTTAATGTTTCAGTGTTAACACAGGGAAGAAAGCAACCCTTCATTGTACCAGCTGAGAGACCTTATCAAACTGCTCTGTACACATGTCACAACAATTCTGCCATTGTCCTACATTTGCATGATGACCTGAACTCTGCTGGTATGCTTATAGTAGAAAACAACTTCTTTTCTCATAACTTTTTTTTTAAGGAAAAAAAAAGTAAAACCAACATTTCAAAACAGAAGAAATACATTATATTAGTTGAACAAGAATTAGATCACATAAAGGTTCTATAATATGGAATAATCTGAAACTACAGAGTATATATAAAGTGGAAGAAACCCCTCTAACAGTTTTTATCTTCTCTATACCTGAGGAGATACAGTGGTGCACCTAGAAGACAGATGTTCTCTTTTGACTATTCCAAAAGCCATAGCAATCATTCCCAAAGCTGATCCTTTTAAATAAATTAATCAGACCTTCATTGGCCATCTCCCTCCCTTTTTTGGGTAATGTTTACACCTCATCAGAAGTGCAGTCCCTCTTCCTATGCTTTTTAAAATCACACTGATGAAAACAGGCCAACTACAGCAAGTGTGCACAGCAGGCAGTTTCTAAGAGGTCATATTTTCACTGCATTAATCCAGGGACAGCTGCAGTATATCATTATAGCTATGTTGATGCCATATCTGTTTTTAAAAATACTTTTAAGATACAGTAGACATATTTAATTAAAAATGTATGCCATTATCATTTGCTTTTACTAACTTCAAACTACAGAATTCAGTCTCTAGCTGAAGAATTTCTGCCTCCTGAATGACAGTCTAAATGACCTTTTACATCACCTTAAAAATAGCATGGATCATTTTGCTGCATTTGATCTATTTTCAATTTCAAAAACCAAGAATAAAGTCAACTACAAGAAAGCATATAAAGGAAAAAAAAAAAAACTACACCCTGAAGTACCTGTCATTTGCTGAAGATGTAGTCACAGTGAGCCCATCCCTGTAAGTCCAAGTCCAACTCAATATTTTTTTGGGGGGGAAGGGGTTTGCTAGTTGGTTTGGCTTGGGTTTTGGAAATGGACTGGTTCACCTGTGTGGCAACAATGGATGCAAGTCTAGTGTCCTTCCAAATCTTATATAACCAAGTCAAGTGACCATTTAGGGCTAAGAACTACACTAGTTTTCAGCTGAAAGGAATGTTCTTCACTGTGCTTTCTCAGGAAAATAAAATAACAATCTACAAAGGCAGGAACAGTAAATACTGACCCAACAAATGTAGAACAGCAAAGAACTGTATACTAAATGGGACACCAAGGTGCAGAAAGTTATCATTTATGATACATATTACTAGCACAAGCATGCCTGCAGAAAAAAACAAATGGAAAATCAGAGTATTTTACAGGTATTTTTTGATAAATGTTATCTCTGGAAATAACACAGTACATGAAAAAAGATATGCACCAAAACGCTGTCCAATAAAATTATATAATAGTTTGAATTTATATATAAATTCTTATTTTGCAAGAAAAGCAGTTGATGAAGCAATGTATCTAGCAACACAGAAAATGGTTTGATTCAGCATTATCAAGTCCTCATATTTACAGAGATTTCATTCTCAAGACATGGTCACATTAGTGTTAATGGAAAAAAGCAGTCATAAAAAAATTAATGATTATGTTCTTTGTGGGTTTTCTTTTTTTTTTCTTTAAGTGTATGAGAACGCAGAATCCCAAAAGCTACTCAAAAAAGTCCCCTGAATTTCCACCACTTTTCCCATGAGTGCAAAATAACAGGAACAGAATAACACTATAATAACTAAATGGGCTAACCAGAGAACCTCTGTCCACAAAACAAAATCACTGTAATAAATTGACAGCAACTGGGTTGGTGATGTAGAGAGCCTGGCCCCCTCTGCTGTCTATTTTGTGCTTCTTCTAAAATCCTTCTAGTAAACCTACAGACTTAAAGAATAATGTCTTTTATTTCTGAATGTCTTCCTCTGACTTTGATGCTGACAAACAACCCTTGCAAATCCTACAGAGACTGATAGACCAACATACTAGACCAGGAAAAGATGGAATTTAGAAAGGAAAACAGGACCTTAAGAGGTAAAAAATCATCACCCATCTTTCCCTATGTGTAATTGGGAATCATAAGCTTGTACAAAAATTGACAAATTCCTTTTGGTGACTAAACACTCTAACTGGGAGACAAGATGTAGATATACACAGGCATATCCTCAAGCAAAGGCATTTATTACCTGATTTAAAAGTAAAAAATACAAAGTACATTCTAAATGTACCATCTATAAAAAAGAACTTTTTCAATATGTAAGTTATATTGTGACCAAAAATGCAAATGTAGTTTAACTTTTATATGCTTTACATATACTGATTTGTTACTATACTGCAATTCATCCTGAAAGGATACTGTAAAATGAAGTATCTTCATTACTGTTAAAAGCTTATCATGCTCCCTTTAAAACTTCTTTCATAGAAAGTCAGAATATTGCAGGAACAAGGATGAAAACACATGAGCCATTTGCAAGGCTTTGCCTCTTATGAACCATGCCCCATATTCTTTTTTTAAACCCCATGCTCTTGGGACATAGAACAGTCTCCTCTGACCCACATCAATACAAACTTTAGTCTCTTGCTCATTCCACTGGATTCCCCTTTCTGTGTTTGCCTAGAGCAGCCTGCTTATGCACACTAACAAAGCAATAGAGATGTACACCAGTGAGGTTACAGCATTTCTTAAGACTGCCTGTGTAAAATTCATCATAGAAAACAATACTAATTAAAGCCAGTGCAAACCTCAATGAAATTTTATAAAAATATTTGCATTAGACATCTGATTTACACTGCTCAACAATTCAACTAGGGAATTAAGTTGAGCCCAAATGAAAAATAAAACCTTTTGATAGCCAGCCCATATTGTATTGGTCTGAACTCTGCCAAGGCTGAGTCTTCACAAAAAGCTTTCACAGAAAGCAGAATTGAATCAGGAGCATTCTCTGAAATTATGTGAAACACAAACCAAAAGAGCTGCTGTTAGACTAAAGCGGAACCTAACCTGAAAATAAAACTAAGAGTCTACTGGATTGACTCCATATCCAGCTCTTTTCAGCTCAGGTACAGAGAAATCAAGGAAAAAATGAAGCCTCTGCAGCATTTGCAAGGAATTCCCTCCCCTAGCAATTGTTTCTTGACTCTCTCCAGATCTTAACACTTCTGTTACATCCATAAGAGCTTCTGTCTCTAGCTTGATCAGAAGTCCTATTTGGAGAAATATCTTCACTTTCTCTCCCCCAGCATTCCTGTCCTTCAGATTAGCATTTCAAAAGCACATCAAATCCCTTTCTTTCAAAATATGACAGCCACAATAATTTTATCACATCATTCCAATAAAAAAATAAGTCATCATAGTTTTATTTGCAATGCTTCTCAAGCTCTCATCAGCACCCGTGGAGTAAGTGTTACTACACTCACATCGTAAGGGGAAAGAAAATCAAACACAAAAAAAAGGAATAACTGCCCAAGCCACTCAGATGACTGCCACTGGTGATGAAAACACAACTACAGCAGAATTCACACTCCTTTGCTGCATGTACTCCCTGAACAGACCACCTTCCACAGGTGAAGCCTGAAGAGCAGTGAAGTCTGGCCAGGGGAGGGACTACTTCTTACAAAACACAAGAACACTGAAAACACCTTCTAGCTTGAGACCAGTTTACAACTATGCTGGACAACATTCTGTGTTCTAAATGCATTCTATTCTCCACACAAGTGGATTTCTCTGTCCAAACAGCCAAGAAGGCGTGCTTTTATCTGATACAACTAGCACAAGTAAGATAATTCCTGCAATCTTACTGAAAACAACAATGAAGAAAATGAAGATTTCACTTCCTTGAATTCAGGCAATGCCAACAATGGGAAGAGATACAAGTGCTGACTGTACCTTGCTTCACCTTAATGGAAACTACCAACGCCTTGCCTTGGCTGTTACAGAATGGTAACTTGCATGAGACACACTGCTGTGAATAAATACTTGTTTTCAGTGAAGATACAGTAAAATAAAGACTAAATTTGTACATGTTTGTCTCTCCCCAAGTCAGTCTGTCAGAACTGCAGGCTTTTACTCAACAATAAGTGCATCATGATAGAACAGGAGTTAGTCTATTGGTCTGTCCTGTTTTACTACCTAGTCTGAATGTTCTCTTACTCAGTAAGTATCCATTAAACTTTTTTTTTATTTACCAACAGTTCACTTACCAATCTTTACAGAGTGCATGAAAATAAAAAGTTGCACTGTTTGGCATTAAGGTAAACATCTGATTTGTTCCAACAGGAACAGAATTCATACCAACATAATTTTACGTAAGAGAAAAGTAAGAATAATTTTCACCTACAAAGTCTCCATAAACAACGGGGCATATACTGATAATCTGATAATCCAAAGCAAAACACACAAAGGGAGGCCATCAATAGTTACTGATGATTATTATGGCCAAATTTCAAACTTCAGCAATTTTTACTCTGATCTGGAAAAAAACCAATGAAGTAAAAATTACATCAAACTAAAAAAAAAAACCACCAAAAAAGCAGTGGTAAATAAACTTCCCCAAATTAAAAAAAACCCAAACATTTAGTGAACAACTATGAAGCATGCAAAAACTGTCCTCAAAAGTTTCAGTTTTGAAAAATTTCTGATTGCATGGATTCATATGGTCAGAAATAATACAGTTTCATAGCCATAATAATAAATAAACAAAAACATATAGACATTACACATATCCTAGCAATTACCCTTCTTTTAAAAAATTCAAGGAGTTTAACAAGTATGCCTTCATTAAGGCCTAGTATTTTCTATATATCATAAGAAAGAAATGCTGTTTGAAAGAGTTACTCTCTTATGCCACATCTTTCATGGTAGCTTTTTCTTTAAACATCCTATTGACCCTATATTATTCACTCTGATGGAAGGCTGAGCAGCATTTTTTATGCTCTGATTATGTACACCAGATCCTTTATACCTTTTTCCATTAATTTTACTATGAATTTTAGCATTTAAAATAATGTACACTGCATGCTGCAGAATTTTTAGTTTTGCATAGATTTATCCATGTTTTTAATTTTATTGTTATTATGAATTCTCAGAAGCCACTATGACATATGTTTTGAATATGGATTAACAGAAGTAGGCACTTCACATATTTCAGAGGACACAGTAAACACGTTCTTGAACAGTAGCATATATACAAAATAATATTTAAAATATAGTGTCTAATTAGAGTTTTGCTTAACAAGCAAAATTATGCTTCATTAATGATCCCAATCAAAATAATACTTTCTACTGATTTAATTAGACATGGAATCACGCCCCAAAATGTATATGTTTTTTATGTAATGCATTTTAATTCCACACTATATGTGCTACAGGAGGGGGGGAAACACCCCTCTATAATAAACCTTATACTTAAAGATATTTTTTTCTTTTGAAATTCTACATTTGGCCTTCAGAGATCTCTTTCATATTTGACCAATTTAATGGAAATAATGATTTGGTATCTAATTTCATAGACCTGCAACAACGGCATGACTGTAACGGATTACAGGAAGCTTTACATTTAAGAATATATATGAAAGCATATTCAACTGACATCAGAGAAAGCATGAAGCAAAGCATTTCCACTAACTGCTATTGTTATATCATATATACTGCTAAAAGTGAATTCTCTCATTGACAACAGTGTCCCTTTTGGGCTTTTTTTATCACTCAAAAACAAAAGGAAAAGCCTTAACTGATTTTTAATTAAATGCTTCATGAATTTTCCTCTGATAACTTTATGAATATCCTATATTCCTGTACATAGGAAAAACAAAGGATTACTGTAGAATCAGAAAAGGACTACATTTTATAGCACGGTTATGTTCCTGTCTGCTGCTCAACAATTTGCACTGAAATTTTCGCTAGGTATTCATCTTTGCTGATATTTTCCCTAAAAATAGGAAAAGCAAGAAACAGACTGTACCGACAAGTCAAAAGTAGATTTTTAGAGAAGAAACACTATAAAAATATTGGAAGGATATGACAAATGTGATTTCTTAACTTAGTATAGAATAACACCATTTAATCAAAATAGGGGAATATAAATCTACGTAGAATTCTTCTACACTGACAGACAATTAAGTAGGAGAAGTATTCCTAAAAGAGCTTTGCTTTTGAGACAGCAGTTAGACAGACTTATTTGAGAGCTCTATCAAAGTAAGTAACCACATCTCAAATACAAAAATCTGTTTCATCATTTATAGTTTTACCACATCATATAGCATAACTTTCACATGAGAACAAAGGTCATTTTAAAGCAAACTGTTGTTCTAAGGTAACTTTTAATTTGAGGACTAAATGTAAATTGCTATGGTGAATGCACGTTAGGTCACTAAAACAACGGTAGCTAAACTCAGATGTGACCTAGCAACCCAGGTGTTCAGGAAAAGTGCTGTTAACAGTAAGGATTGATGATCTAATCAAACTGTCACACTCAGATCCTCAGCAGGGTGGTTGGAGGGGAGGTGGAGGAGGATAATATTCAGAAAGCAAGCACATGCTTAGTGTTACTTTAAATTGATGCTGACATTTTCAATTGTAAAAAGAAATTTTTCCCTAAGTAATGTAGGAAACAACTCTCCTAACCTTCCGGAGGATATCAGATAATCAGAGAGCTTGTTTTGCAAAAGCCAACTTCTCAGATGTGTGACTTTATGAAATACGAACTATCAGACATTTTAGAGATTCAAGATGATAGCAAGTATTTTAATGCTTTTCTTTTACTTAGACAGGCATAAATCAGCGTTGAGCTAACTCTGTGCAAATGCACTTGCTATGCATATACCATAAAGTAAAATAATTAATAAATTTATCTATTTGTGCTGGTACCTCTATGCTTTCTGCTCTCATGCAGTCTCTTGACTATATCACTAAATACTCAGAAAACTGACAAGTAAAAATATCAACAAGTGAGCAAATAAGGCGAAAGTTCAGTGGTCTAGAAACTGTCTCAGCACTGCATTTTTTTACTATTAAACTTCTGCCTACTTGCAGAGTCCTTAAAATTAATGGAATACAGAATTCCCATGTGGTAGAAACAAAATAGTGTAGAAACAACCCTTACGAGTTTGTCCATGAGTGATGAAATCATACAGAGTTATAAATGGGTAACGCTGACTTCACAATCAGTAGAGCTCTTTACCTTTTTTAATTAGTTGCTGGAAGGAAACCAGCTTAACATGTCAGAAACTGGTCAAGTATATCCCTTTAGTCAAAAGCAGTAGCCATTTTCTGAATGAGGTTTGAGGTGGCCATTTCCAGTCATATGGCATCTCCACACCCCTCTCAGACAGCAATGGCCTCTTGATGAAGAACTTGCACGGAAATTTTCAGAAAGCCAACAGGAGGACTGGGCTTTTGGTGCCTCTGTCTTCAATCTGCTTGGGGCACTATGAATGTACAGCATTACACAGTGATGGTGGT
>NC_066315.1:93811989-93904489 GCF_022539315.1 Serinus canaria
GAGGATGATCAGAGGACTAAAGCACCTTTCCTATGAAAGCAGATTGACACAGTTGGGGTTGCTCAGCCTGGAGAAAAGACGGCTTTGGGTTGACCTCACTGTGTCCTTTAAGTACTCGAAGGGAGCTTATAAAACAGGTAGACAGTGACTTTTTGCACAGGCAAGTGGTAGGACAAGGGGAAACAGTTTTAAACAAAAAAGGATATTTATATTAAAAGGTAGGAGGCAATTTTTTACTCAGAAGGTGGTGAGGCTCTGGAATAGGTTGCCTGGAGAAGTTGTGGGTACCCCATCCCTGGGAGAGTTCAAAGAGGGGTTGGGTGGGGTTTTCAGCGACCCCCCTTCCATGGCAGGACGGGTAGAACTAGATAGCCTTCAAGGTCCCTTCTAAGTCAGGCCATTCTATGATTCTATGACAGCAAGAGAAAGTGGAATGATCAGTATGAAACTGACTTATGAAGTAGCTTAATTACTACTGTTCTATACATAAACCAGTGCCATTCAAATCAACTTCCAGGATCAAAAGGTATTTTAAGATGCATTATGTTACCATTACTTTTTTCTTAAAAAAATACTGTCAATAGACAGCAGTAAAAGTTTCTGTACAAAACAAAAACCCAAGCTAGAACAGCCAGCGTTCTTTCCACAAGCTTTGAGAAGAAGGGAACCTCATTATGGTATTCCAGGACTTAAACAGCTGCTGCTGCGAAGAAAGAGGCTTTCTCTTCACAAGGAAGCACACAGAGAACACAAGGGGAAAAAAGTACAAGTTACACTGAGAAAAGTTTCATCTTAACAAAAATATTGTCACAAGAACAAGCATTCACTGGAGCAACTTCCTGAGGGATGTGGCAGAGCTCTCATCACTGCAAATTTTCAATATGTTATTGGACAGAGTGCTAGATGATCTCCCCTAGGTTCCCCTCCCCTACAAAGGTTGGACCAGATGATTTTTGGACTTCCCTTCTAAGCTGGGCTGTCCTATGACTCTACCCACTAGAGATCAGTACAGAGCACACTTTGTTCTGTACTGACTGTGTAGGCTCATACTGCCGAAGATTGTCTTTGCAGTACAAGACCTCCATGTTTCTACTTAAGTCTCAGTCAACTTTTTTTAAAGGTTTTAGCACTGAGGCGGTGATTTTAAAATTGTAAAATTCATGGTATTGTTCACTCCAGAACGTTTCTCCAGCATTTTCTTTTCACCTTGAGGTGCTGAAACTTAAGTAAACCTGGATAAACAAACATTCATACTTAATAATTACGCAGCTGCTTTGGCTGCAGAAAAGCAGTTCTGATGGCATCATAACTTGATGCAAGAATTATAAAGTGTGTGGCTAAAAGTAGAAAGTAAGCTTTTACCATCAGTCATATGCAGCATTTGCCACAGAACTTCTGTTTTCACTTCCAAAGTTTACAAAATACTCCTCTTGATTCTTCAGAATGTATGGAAAATATTTCATTGCAGCATGGTCAAGAGATTATGTTTCCATTTCCTTTTTAGTATTCTCAATAAATATTTGTGTTGTGTTATATAGATTGATCAAAGATAAAAATCATGGTATCACCCAAGACATGGAACATTTCACATCTATAAATGTCACAACGTACAACCCTCAAAGTGTAACACAGACTGCAGAACTGTCTGGAGAGGTCCCTTGCTACCAGTCCCACGCAGGCAAAAAGCGATCTAGAGATATATTGCCATGCTAATCCTTACCCTCTTGACCTACACGGTTGTCTTACACAGGGGAAGCAGCAAGCTGGGACACGCAACTGCAACAATTTACTTTCAGCTGACTGCATCAGAGGAGGGATCAGTTTGCAGCTTACAACTTTTCAGCCGATGGCATGCAACAAGGAACGGTGTTTTCCTTGGAAACAAACCATTGTGAAATCAAGCTGGTGCTTTCAGCAGCTACCCACACTGTCTTCCACAGATTCACAGACAATGTTAGTATATTCTTGCTAATAGAACTAGTAACCTATGCTCTAGACAGTACTTGATTCTTTATGAATATGAGATCATCATTTATATCTTGTTATGATGCTTAAAATTAGCCAAAGGTGCTCACTGTGTGCAGCATGAATCCCACTGGGTACTCCCTCTATTTTCTAACCATAGCAGCTTCACAACAGGAAGACTGTTGCTGACTACAAAAATTTCCAAAACATCTCACATACCTAGCAATTAAAAACTTACTTCAGATTGCCCTTCTTTCTGAACTAAGCTCTAATATTACCAGGATTTGATAAGAAGAACAAACAATAAGTAGTAGCAAAATAACTTCATTCTTTTACAGTCCTTCACTTGTTATTTTTCTTTCTGAAAAGATGCTGAAGTCATCACTTGTCTTTGTGATAGCAGCCTTCCAAAGTATAAGTGTCTGCCTAGTCTTCATTTCTTTGTAGCAAAGCAAATGCATATGTGTGTACAGACCACAAGCCATGAGGAAAGCTGTGAATTTTCAGCACATCTTCTACTTCCAGTACCTGAGGAATCGCAGGTGGCTTCCTTATGTTCCTTGGTCAGCCACAGACAGAGAAAAACACTCAGGCAGCAAGTGATTGTGAAGCCTGTACCTATGGAACCTGTTCCACACTGTGACATAGTATAGCACCAGACAAGAGCTGAACACCAAAGAGAAATACTGCATGCAAAGGTCAGATAAGCCTCCAAAACATGGAAAGCTGAGCATGCATCTCAGGCAAAACTTCAGCTCCCAAACACTGCTAAAGCTAAGCCCTTTACACAAACACACCCTCTCATCACAAACTTCCAAATAGTAAATATTTCAAGAAAACGCTACATTTCTTTCCTTAGCACTTTTCCAAAGTATGATTATGTAACATTCCAAGACCCTTTTAAAGCAAAATGCAGGAAATAATCAACTAAATAAAGCTTTCCATTCCTATCCAGTTAACCTTAGTATTGTTGTGTTTCAGTTGAAAACTTGAACTCATTTACAAGAAGCAGTAAAAGGTGATGAGAAAGCTAGCAGGCAAGACTCAGCCCACCACCCCTCTGGTATTACAGGTAGCCTCTTGTCCCAGTGGATCCATGTGTACTGCCAGTGCTTCTAACTGGAAAATCTTCTGTGAGACTGCCATATACAAAACTCATTCCTTCAGAACACCAGCAGGTTAGTACAAAATAATTACATACTAACCCTAACCCACTTGGCCTGCATGGTTAACTTATGCAGTAGAAGCAGAAAGCTGGGATATATGAGTGGAACAACTTCCTTTCATATGGATGTATGGCACATCACTTTGTGACTTTTGCCACTTGTTTACCCAAAATTTGCTGTGAAATCAAACTGGACCTTTTTACTTTGCAGGGGTAGCATTGCCCAAAACAGGTGTATCAAATAGTTACTCTCACAAATTTCTCTACTCAAAGAAAGAAAAATGCTTCAAAAGAAGAACAATTCAGTTAAACAAAAGAGGGTTGTACTGATGGACTTGATACACTTCTAGTTGTACATTCAAAATGGAAATATCGGGACACAGCATCTGATTACAAGACAGTTTTCTAGATAATGTACAGAACATCAACCCTGAGTTGATTTTTCCTGGCTGCTTTTCTTTCAGACCTCAACAATCCCTTCCACTGACATACCTACAGTCTTGTCTGTTTCATGATATTTACATATTAGTAGAATTTAATATCCAAAAATTCAGATGGGCTTATGCAAGCACATGAAACAACTGGCACCTAGGAATTTCCTCTTTTTACTTCAAAGTGTAAAAATACACAAATTTTAGAAGTATGTTATATTCCAACACTATTTGACAAAACATCTCAAATATATTTAGGTTGATATTAGACAGTAGTAGGTATTTACCTATAGCTCTTTCCTCTCAACAAATCACTGCACAGTTTTTCAATCAATCAAGATAATTTCAAAATCATATGATCTTCAAATGATGTTAGTAGCACTGTAACAATGATCCCATTGTTAAAGCACATGAAAAATACCAGAACCTTCCAAAAACTAATATATACTTTAATGACCTTTACAGGAATTGATTTATAATAGATACTCCAATTCAGTAACTGCTTGTGCTACCAGCAACTTTATTCATTCATATATGAATGATTCTATTTTATTCAATGGGATTACTCATATGTAAAGTTATTTCAGAGGCAACTCATCATTTAAAATTCATAAGGAAGATGAGATAATTAAGCAACTATAAAGGCTTTTCTATGGCTTTTTCTTATGTAAAAGAATTTTTTAAACAGATATATCAGCTTGAACTCTAGTTAAGAAAGTATCATAAACTAAAAAATGTATATTTTACAGTACTAATGGTGTCTCTAAAACAATCTTTAAAGAGTATTTATGCGTATTTTTCATAGAAAAAAATTCTAAATCCAGAGTTGTACTTATCAGTGGCAGAATTTATTCTCACTGATGAATGACTTTGTGAATTTATTTTTATTTTCTTGCTCATATTTTTATGTGTGTGTATGTGTATATCTCAATAGTGAAACATCTCTTTGTTCTGTGTTCTGACACAATTTACAAGTACAGTAATGATGTAACAGAAATTAGAACTTGGCACCATTAACATTACTGATGCACTCACCTTGTCCTCAACCACAATGTCTACTAGACACAATAAAGGTGTAGCCAGAGATTTATCCTGCCAATAAGATATAGTTATAGGTCCCATGAAGATTACTGACACTCAAGTACCAAATATGTACTGGCCTTGGACTTAGCAGATAACATGCCAGTTTTGAGACACATTCAAGTTGCCAATAAATCAGTATCAGAGTTCCAATAACAGGAAAATATACCTTAGACGAATTCTTTCTGTTAAAACATTCCACTTTTGAGTTAGCTATTAAATGGCAATGATCATAATGGACTAGGCAGTAGGGGGTTTTGTGTCTGAAATGTGCAGACATTTTATTACCAGTTTATTTTTTAAAAAACTTACGTGATTTTCAACTGCACAGTATTTTCCCCTTAAATCAATTCTGTCTTTAAAAAAAGAAAATAACCCAAACAAAAGATGTTTTGGTAGCAATTTCATTATGAGTTACACTCTTTTTCTGTATCTGCCCACGCAAACACCTCCACAGCCTCCATAACTCCTCCCTTTTGTGCATAAAAAGCCCCAGTAGTGATGGAAAGCTACAGAGAGCAAGGTGCCCAAGTTAAGTAGTCCTCACTAAATTATGAATGTATTTTTTCTCTACCTTTCAGAACTATGTCTATGCTTACCACCAGTAAGTATATTCCATTCTAAGCAATTCCATTCTCAGAAGTTTGTATAAGGGGCCTCAATTTCTTGGGGTGTATAGGTTATAACCATTTTTTTCAAGCACCCTTTTGAACTTCTTTTCAATTTTTTGTTTTTGATGATAGTCATGCTGACAACTTTTTTTGGTCCATCAAATTCTGTAGTACAATTACATGAATTTACTTTTAATAAATTACCATCTTTGCATATATCAGTCAAACCATGAAGACTAAACACTTGCAAATAAAATGCATTATTAATTTAATTGTCACAGCCTATTTAGCTAGCTTCTATTAGTATTTGCTATAATATGCAATGTATCAGAGGGCAGAATCAAATTCAAAACATAAAGAATAAACTGATTATATTGTCCTAGAGAAATTAAAAAATAGCAAGCTTGCAAATTTATAATCAAGGCATTAATGTTTTACATAGGTAAGAAAACTACGTAACTTAATTTATAATATGTTTATGCCCAGAGTGATTGTTTAACATGCAGAAGAAGGATTTCTTTGGTTCCTAAAGCCATTAAAAGGCATCAAACTTTCTCATAATAGGAGAGCAAAGGTGGAAAGGAAAGCAACAGTGGTTTGGTATTTACTGTAGTAGCTCACATGGATTAAACATCCCCCACCCCCAGCGAGGGACTGCTACTAGAAATTTATATTGTTGTTGTAGCTCTGCCACTGCTGTTTGACGCTGCTCTACATTAAGCTGAAGTGCCACCAGAAAAGGTATTGTGGAAAAGAAATATTCCAAAGATGGATGAAGAAAGAAGAGGGCATGAAGTCATTCCAATTCCACCAGCCTGTGCTGGAGGCAAAGCCTCCCCAGCCATGCCATCAGGCAGGGCAGGAAAGCTGCAGGCCTCAGCAGGGTTCCTCTGCTCCTTGGGCAGCCAGAGCCTGTAAACCTTCCACCTTCCTCCTCCTTGTGCCATGCTGGCCAGTCAGACAGAAAGCCTTGAAGGAATGCGGGAAGAAATGGGGAAAACAGCCACAGCTGAGAGGCTTTCAGAACAAAACACTCATGAAAAGCCAGCAACAACTGATTTAGTTTATAGCATCCTGCTTGTTTAGAAATTCATTTCAAGATGATCATCAGTAAAAACATGCCTCTCAGGCTAAGATACTCTATTTGGAAATCTATTGTGTTGTGGTGTAAAGCTAGGTTCTTCCCCTCAGCTGTGACTACTTCCTCCTTGCCTGTCTCCTGCCCAGTTCCGGATTACTGTCTACATTTCAGGAAGGGCATCATGAGATTGGCAGAAGTTCAAAAGATGCCCTTCAGGCCTGCGGTCATTGGCCTGTCCAGGTGTCATTGTTCCCTGAGACCCTCCCCCTCCCACCTGGTTGGTGGCTCACCTGTCCTCCCCCCCCCCCCACCTTCCTGTGAGATTAAAAGGCGTTGGAGCCATGCAGTCGTGGTCTGTTCGGAGCAGTACTGAGATTCGGAACTGTAATACCTTGGAATAAACTCTGGATTTAACTCTCCGGCAGAACACACTCTCTTCCTCTTCACCATCGCCTGGACTTTTCTGCTAGAGGTAAACTGAGTTCTGCTTTGCATGGGCCTATTCCGAGTGCCTGATAGCAACTGCTTGCGAGCCGAAGGTGTCTCTGAGGAGAAATATCCCCAGTAGCCACTTGTAGCTCAAGAGAAAGCAATACTATTGTATGTATCTTTTACTGTGCACATATTCACTAGGGTGATGCAAGTTATCTCCATGTTGTATTTATTATGAGTATACAGTAAGTATCCCCTTGTAAAATAATATACTGGTATTGAATACTTCCAGTTAGAAAATAAGCCACCAGAGCAAAACACCTTTTCTAATTGTTGTGCTTTGACAAGAGATAACCAAAATAAACTTTATTATTATATCTGCTTTGATGAAACTGTAATTGTTTTTTCAATGCATCACTGTGTATTTTAGATTAAACAAAATATCTCAAAACTCTTGAATAATCACATGTTAGGGAAATTCTGGTTAAGCCCTTTGTAGAGGAAATCTCCTTAAAAATAAAAGCACTACCTAAATCAATGCTAAGTCAAACTAAGACATATATGGGATGTTAAAATTTAAAACCCTGCTCTTCAGTCCCTCCATGATTTAAGCATGACAAACTTATGAGGAATGGGTCTAATTGACCACAATTTCCATTGTCTTAAACAAGAAATGAACATGGCTCAGAAAGAGCTTTGCTGTGCTCTCCTACAGCTCCTATAATTTATTTTCCTCTTTTTCATATCAAAACCAGAAAATACTCTTTATTTATGAAAGCCTACCCCCAAAGAATGAGTTACAAGGCAGTAATACTTGAAACAGTATCAAGTATCCAGCAATGAACACCTCCATCTACCCATGCTGAAAGAGAATATGAGATCTTTTGGCTATCCAAAATACATCAATTTTCTAGTTGGCCCCAAGATTCAGTGAAATAGCAATAGCTAAGCCACAATGTGCCAAATAAATCTGAAGCAAAATCTGTTTATCTGCAAACACAGTGCCATTGGGTTTGTAAAACACAGTTATATTTTAAACCATATAAAAAATAACCTGCTTGCAAACAAAGTTGGAGAATAAGTAGCTATGCACAGATTGAAAAAATAAATTCATTCATTTTAAAAAGAGGGAAAACACCAAATCTCCCTTCCTGCCCAAGAACACTTGAGGAAACTTTCTTTTTGACTTCTCTGTGGCTTTGACCTCTTCAAAAGTAATTTAATAATCCTTTAAGTATCAAGGCCAGCAAGAACAGAACAAAAAAGGAAAAGAAAACCAAAAAACCCCAAACATTTGATTATGTACTGAGAGACACATTTACAAATATGAAAGTTTAAAGAAAATAGTATCACCTGTCAAAAAAAAGCCCCAAAAGGTGCAAATCCTACACCTCTTACATGGAATTTCTTTCTACATGTCATAAGCACCACAATATCAAAGCACTTAAAGATGTTGGATCTCTCTTGAGTTGAGGTAAAAATCCAGATGGCTTCATTGCGGGCAAGACAAATATTTTAGAAAAGATCTCCACATACTGTATAAAATACAATGAAAAAGAATTTCAAAGCAGTTTACCTTTCTTTGGGAGTGCCAACTCCGTGTTTGCCCAGCAAATGAGTATTCAAATGTTTCTTCATCACAAATGCCACCCTGTCAAACAAAGAGCAAATAAGAAAGATCATTTTATTAAACTTTTTTTTTTTGTTTTGAGCATGTACTTGAACACATTTCAATAAAGGAAGACATTAAAAAGATCCCTCCTCTGCTAGGATGTGACTTAGATTGGGGAGTCCATTCTGTAACAACAGGCTTCCCTCATTTTGCAGTTCCTTGGCTTTTCTCTTACAAGTCCCAACCCTACATCACTGGTCAAAGAAAGGAAAAACCTGTTTCTGCTTCCCTTTGTAAATTAGAACATTTCACGCATTATACTGAAAATATAGGCTATTTTACCTGAAGAATATTGTCTGATGTTATATAGTAATACAGTTTTAGTTACACATTTGAATTTATTTAAGCCTTATCGACGAATCCTGCAACTTTTCTTCATACAGGTAGTTCCATGAAAAACAAGCAAGATAACATGCTTTAATAACTGCTTATGCCTGGTCAAACTTCATTGTATTAATTATTTAAAGAGATACAAACAGAAACAAATTAATGGCCTTAGTTATTTTATAGCCTTGTGAAAAAAAAAAGGATGAAAAATGTGAAACACATGTTCATAAATACACTATGAGCAGGAATATTGTTCAAACTGGCAAGACATTCTTCAAAGCACCAACAGCAGCAACAAAATATATACTACCTGGTATCATGTTTCTACCAAACCAAACACAGATAATTTACTTTAATTTTGGTGACATATGTAATGGAACAGATAGAAGCCTATCAAGTACTATTCTTCTGCTGATAAGACCATAACATCAATTTAATTATGTCATGTGACTGCTTCAAACAATTTAGATATCAGACTGAAGCTTTAAACTAAAATGGTTCTCTCAATAAGCAAAAATTTTACTGCTGCAACTTTCAGTGTGAAAAGGGCTTGCAAACATTTTGGTTAATTATGTATTACAGCTGTCCTTCATAAAGTTAATTACTAATAGCTGAAAGGCAATAGACTCTATTTGCATATGTACATGAAAGGCATGACATATGCAAAAATATGATTTTAATTAGCATTCCATGATATGAAGGGCTACAAATCAAACTGGCATGTTATAAGATTTTTAACATTAAACGCTGAATTCATCTGGACGTGTTTGCAGTAATGGACAATGGAAGGACTGTAAAACACCAGCACTATGGGGTATAAGAGCCACAAAAGCAAAGACACAGTACTTTTCCTTTACAATTATGGTAATTTAGCTTTTCTGTGTCTGATCTTCTTTGGGCACTTGCACATTATTACAGAGAATCTCTCTTGTGCATCCCTTAAGGTGTAAGAATATAATACTGTCTTATTTAAATGATATAAATTTCCTTATTTTTTACAAAAATACATTAAAAAAGTATCCTAAATACTTTTCCCTACCCAACTTATTACTATGGCATCATAACCATTACAACTGTGAATAATCTATTACACCATTACCATCATTACTATGCAAGTGTCATCAAAATTACTGTACATAGGGAAAATCATTGTAACAAAATAAAAAAAAAAATGTATTCTAATAAAAGTGCAAGGCGTACAAAATGTACTGCCCTTGCTTTTCAACAGACATAGTATTTTCACCAAGCTGTGGAAGGTACCAAACATATTTTCATTTAGTAATACCTGTATTTCCTGTTACAAACTTCCATTTTCCCCCTTCTCTAAAAGACAAATAAACTCAATGAAATTACTGTGAAAGGGCAATGTGCAATCAGAGTTGTAAAGGGATATTTTGCTATTTGCATGGAATACAAAGATCCCAACCACCTACACAATATTTGCAGGGAAGCACTTTTTGGTTTCTGAGCCTGTTTAGTTAAAGCTTCCAAACAAAGGCTCACCATTTCATATACCACACAACTGCAGGGGGTCCAGACAGACATACCTTTCTGCAAAATCAGAGACAAAGGCTTTGGTAATAACATGAAGCAATTAATCTCACATTCTGCCTCCTCTCTGTTGCATCTATGTTCTAGCAGCTATTTTGAAATGCTGTTACACAGCACAAATAAAATGAACCCTGACTCAGTTTGGGTTTCAGCACCTGCTAACATTTTAAGCTTTTCAGGTAAGGCTCGAAGGCTTCAAACTTGAGGAGTGCCAAAAACCTCAGTGCAAGTCTGGAGCACTCTGCACAGCTCAGAACCAGACCTTAAAAATAAAAGCAGTGTTGCTATTTTCATAAGAAATTGAGAATAAGATTAAAAAAAATAAAAATACCAACAGAGACAGGGATTATTAAAAGAAGAAGCAAAGTCTAAACAACCTTGTTTGGATGCTGAGTTTGAGGACCACCCATTAAAACAAACCAACAAACAAACAAACGAACAAAACCACAAAGAGAGAAAAGTAAAAAATCTTTGGTTTTGTTTACTAAATCCTGCAGGTGATTTTCAGAGAGGTGGTAGCAGTGTTTGCTGGCTTTATAAAAGAAGCACAAAAATGTTTTCCATACATTCAGTAACTCTAGGTTTCGATGTAATTAATGGTTTAGTAGTAAAAAAATGGGTTTACCTAAGCTATTTACCTCTGCTGAGGTAAATCAGTTTTTGCCAAGCTGCTGCTAGAATAGACATGACTTAGCCTTGGCCTTTTAAATTAATCTTAAGAGAAGTCTGACTGGGACCTATAAGTACTCACTGAGTGAATGCTTTCAAGATATATTGCACTGATATATCTTCAAATCAAAAGGAATCTTTCCATCAGCAATTGAAAAGCACCAATTCAGGCTTCACCAAATTTCTCATTTCTTGTTTTTAATTCTAGTGAAAGTATAAACATTCAAATGCTAAAAACTAACTAGTTTCAGAAGCGCATCAAAAGAGAGTAGATAAAACCTGTCATCAGACCAACTCCACTGTTTCAAATGTGTGCAAACCAGGCCATACTAGAGGCCTGGAACCAGTTTTACAAACTCTAATCTGGACAAATTTGTCCTCCACCCAAATGAAGACAAGAGGTCACAGCCCAGCTGCTCCCCTGTGGGTCAGGTCTCAACAGGGAGAGATGTGTAGTCTTTATATCCATGTCATGGTCACTGGGAGTTCCCTTCATTTGGTAGGAAGACTACTAGAAGCCTCCTCTGAAAGTGGAACAAGGTGAGTAGGCAGGAGTCCTTTTGCTGGCAGTAGCATTGTGTTGGGTTAACTTTTTCAACTACTCTGGCTTCAAAACCAGCAACATCCTCAGTCATACACTCTATGTTGAAACTACAGGATAAATGAAAGACAAATTGAAAAATTACACAGAGCTTTAGAATAGCATTTTCATTCCCTATAGACAACTTTTTGCACACAAACTATAAATAAAAATTACTTTAAATCATAAATACATGAGCACCTTTCCCAAAATAAGCACACAGAATATTCTGGTTTCCTTTTAGAAGAGTTGTGGTTTGTAGGAACGTAACCATTCATATTCCATGGCAATCTTCAAACAGTATTTGGACGCTCTCAGAATGTCTGTAACTGATTTAGGAGCCTCTATAGATTTGTCTTCAGATAAAAGCACATTTTAAAGTACAAAAGAAACAAAGGGACTTCTAATTCTGGGAATAAAGAAACATATTGGACAATCTTTACTTCCACATTTTATTCTAGTGTAATACAAATTTTTCAGCATGTACAATGTTTATCATCACAGTACACAAGAAATAGGAATAATCTGTCATGTATTGTCTGCTTTCTATTTTCTCTGTGGGGAGAGAACTGTTCTCTATGAAGCATCTTGCTTTGAGAGGGCAAAAGATTCTAGGTTTTATTATGTTTTGAATCCATTATAGCTCTTTCCCTTTGTACATCACTGGGTTAGTGAAAAGCCTAAAAAAACCACCTAGAACTAAACATACAACACACACACACACACACACAAGCCAAAACAAGTATTCTGGGCCATAAGGCCATGAAACCTGTTATTTCCTGTGTGTTTACCAAGTGCCTTGACCTAGGAAGGAGCTACATGTTACCTCTACCAGAAGCCATGGTGACAGACCAGTCATCTTCTAACTGCACATAACTGTTGAGGAGGGCCAGCACGGGAATTTATTTTTGTGGGACTCTACAAACAAGGTATCGAGCAGCTGAAGAGCAATTTTAAATCACTTCTCAGTGGATACATTGCTCTCTGCAATTGCTCTTGGAGAATATATCTTACAGACAACAATGTTCAATGACAGCAGAAAAGTCCAGGAGAATAACAATGAATATCTAGCCTTTATTCATATTCTCAATATCCTTTACATCTCCTTTAAACTGTCCAAAACCTCTTTATACACAAATTTAACTCTGAGAATACAGGTAAGCTAGTGCATAACCCAGGTACATAGAATGTTTTTAAAAGCTGCTTGAGAACCTTTAAAAAAACCAAAATCAAACCCAAATCAAACACATCCGAGAATTTAGTGCTTTGTTTTAGCATAAGTTTCAGGCACATTGAAAGGATAGAATGTTTTACCATTTTGGATTAATCAGCTGGGAGATCTGACACCATAAAGAAATAATAAGAAATAGGATCTCAAACTTTTATACATCATCACAGAATACAACAAAATAATATAATATCCTGTTCACGTCAGGTTTTGTTTTCTATGATTTGTCCTTCAATTTCTGTCCTCGTATCTCCACAGTAGGCAAGAAAATCAAGGCAAGCTTCACAGATGATGCCAAGAAGGGGGACCAGGATATGTTCAGGCAAGTATAACAATGTGGAATCTATGGTTCTTACCACCTTAACAAAGCATTCTTGTTCTACTGTGTCTCAAAAAACACTGGAAATTCTAAGTGTTTGTAGTTGAATGTGTGGTTCACGTGGAGCCATGCCAACAGAGGTAACAACTCACAGGAGAGAGAAAAAGTGTATTTTCTCAAGAAATACCATCACGTGCATGTATTTCAGAACGTTCAATACAACCTCTATATACAATTACAGATTTTTGCATGCACTTCAGTTGTGCATGTTCTACCCCTAACAGTATAACTTCTCATATTCAAATCAGCACTTAGTCAAACAGTATTTAAACAGTGTACATTAACTAAAAAAATTCAAGTTTTCAAATTCTCCAAATTATATAAAAAGTTGCTACCCAAATCTCATGTCTCCACCAGGATTTATTCAGCAGGTTAACTTCAGGAACAAGAGCACAGAGGCAGATGCAGAACTGTCCAGAAAGCAATGGTTTTCTATGAACAAGCTTTTCTTTCAATGAATCAAAAGTCTAAATTCCTGAGAATTTCTTCAAGTCCATCATTTGTGGATGTTTGCTGATTCTGAAGGGTCCAGACTGGGGCTCTGATAACTCTCTTGCATGACTGCGCGCAAGGGACTCAATTTAAAAGAAAGTATCTGGCAGGGCAGAGTCTGGTGTGGAAGATATCCTGTAGTCTGAAAGGCTTCATGCCCTTTGTGACAAGATGTCAGGTTCAAGTAAATATCTGGCAGGGCGAAGTCTAATGTAGAAAACATCCACATATCTGAAAAACTTCATGCCTTCTATGACAGGACGTCAAGTCCTAGAACCCTGCACAGGAAAGATGGGGCTTTCTCCAGACTCATTTACTAGCCAAATAAAGCAAGTCTTATTACTTCTAAATAAAGGAGATGGTTATACTTTGTAAGCTTAAAAAAAAAAAAAAAAAATCAATAACATTCTAAAAGGTTACCAAGTCATCACACAGTCTGCGGTGCTGAGTGCACAGTGACACACTGCCTTCTACTCCCTGCTGACCCCATGTGTCAAAGAAGGATATGGCTGCTCTATGCTCCACCCTCACCAACACCGGTAATTAAACTGGGAAGCAAAACATATCCATCCATCCACATCTTCAGGTGTGTGTAACTTGGCAGAATGGAAAATTCAAACTTTTCTGCTTGAAAAGAGAAACCAAAAGAGGTAAGTGAAGACAACCTCACCATCACTAATAAGACATGAACCCAGATTACCATGGGAAGATATCATGGCAATTCATAGAACTTGAAGACCAACATAACTTTGGAATTTCTGAGAACTATCAGCCTTTCTGCTTCAAATTTGGGTGGGTTTTAGGGTGTTGTTTGCGGGGGTGGTTTAAAAGTTTCCATGCAACAACCAGCTATGTTTCTTAATTATTTATTAGCTTCTTTTCCATGGAGAAGTTTTGCTACTGAAGTTTAAAACCCAATATTTTCTGTGTTTTTTTTCTGTTACTATGAAATCATTAATGCAATGAGTACAACCTTTTCTTCTAAAAATACCTCATATCTTTTTTACTGTTACTTGTAACAAGCTAGCAACGAAGCCAAGCTGCCCAAAAAATAAAGACAACCTGTATTGTCAGAACACCTGCACACAGCTAGCACCCATGGTAGACTTGAGTATCACAGCAGCTACTGTTCCTGCCTTGCTTTGAACAGGATGACAGACAACAGGACTGTCAATGTGCTGTTCAATGACCTGCATCAATCTCAAGAATAATTTACTGCTATATCAGACAGATCATTATGGATGAGTTGCGCGCTATCAATCAATCAATCGACTGTGTTGTTCCTGCATATTCCTGCATCTATCAACCAGAAGAGAGAGACATCCCTCAACATATTCTTGTTGCTCTCTGCCACCAATCTGCTATTCTCAAGATGGCAAAGAATTATTAGCCCCATGGCCATAAAGTAGTAGCAACTGACACAATTATCTCCTCTTACATATTCTAGCAGAAGAGACCTGGGTACAAAGAAAGAGCAAACTAAATAAAACAGAAAACATCCTCTACTGTTCCACTCAAGCTTGTCTTGTCATCAGAAGTTGTTGAGTTTTCTCACCATCCCACTTTTAAGAGACATATGTTACAATATAAACCATCCGGACAGAAATTTAGTCTGTTATTGTGGCAAGAAAAAGGAATTCACTGGCAGTATTTATATCATTTCCTCCCCCTTGAAGGAACTCACTTACCTGTGTGCCTCACCTTAAGTTACTTATTTTGTAACTGAAATAAAAAAGGATTCCTGAAAGTTAGCTCAGGGTCCATTCTGAACTTTTTTGGTTTGAAGGCATTGTGAAGTGTTTTATTTTAAATACAAGAAGTACTCTTCAATGACAGCTGCAGGAATAAGCCATGTCCAGCCAGTGAAAATTATTATTAACATAAAAGAGAGTAGAAACTTAAGAGTGGAACTGTGAACTTTTATATTTGAAGATACAATAACAAGTGTTAACTGCAAGTAAACAAATGATACTCTGCTTTTATTTCCTTGAAGAGTAAACTTAAAATAGCTAAACTGTGGCAAAACCATTAAAGTCAGGTGTTCCCTCTGTCAGAAAACCATCTTACAAATACATGAGAAAATTAGTACCACTACAAGAAATGTTTGTTTCAATATTCAGAGGAGTTAATGAATGTTAAGTGATAATGGTAGACAGCAGCAGTATGTAATTAGATTTCTAAACACATCTTACCAAATCACTTCTAAGCTAAAAGAATCACATGTTCTATTAATTTTCATTGGTTATTGAGCATCTGTAACTGTCACCTCTAACAGGTGTTTGGTAATCTAACAGCTGCACAAAGTACTAAAAAAAAAAAAAAAAGGAAGAAAAAGACAGAATCACAATGTGCTTTCTCTAGCACTGCTATCAACCTCTCAAGTCTACCACAATGCAGAACCTCTTTTCCTAAAGTCTGAAAAGCAACCCTAGGTTTGGTGTTGGGAGTGCCTTGCATTTAAGAGAGATTACTACAAACATCCAAAACCAGGACACCACCAGAAAACACACATGCCATGCTACATGAAGGTGCAGAAATGCTTTAAACATAAATCAAGATTTACATCTGTAAGCCTTGTTATCCAGAATAACATTAGCAACCTTGCCACCAAGACACAGCTTATGTCTTGTCTTTTTTCATGATTTGTATATCCAACATTCTCATAACTCTGATTCCTCCCTTATTCGGTCTTTCCACTTCTTCAGGTACTGGCTTGTCTTCCTGCTCATGACCGAGTCCATTTCCTAGCCCGCTCAGGGCTTCAGATAAAGAATTTGATGTGGTAGGCATCAGTTCCGCATATCATCATTTAGCATCTGGAAAGCAACAGCATCTAGCTGTTGGGTAGGTCAGGTGAACCACATCTCTAGGTGCTCTGAGAGGAGTTCTGAAATACTGGACTTTCCACAGACAGGTTGTAAACAGCTTCCTAGTGATCCCAACTAGCAAAGTCTGCACCTTTTGAAAGTGCAAGAAACAGACTATAAAACTACCTCAAAATAAGGATGTTCCAATGACTTTCTACTTAAAAGTAAAATTGATAGATCCAAACAAATATATTTAATATTTTGCTATTCCTAAATAAAAAGCTACTTTTGATGTAGCTTTTTCCTGACAGCTCAGAAATCACACAGCAGACTGAATTACCAGGTTTATGCAGAGCTTCTAGAGGAAGAGCTATCTTGAGAATTAAATTCTCCTCATCAAAAGAATCTACTGTTGCCTGTCTTTAAAGGAAATCAAAACAAACCTAAAGATAGTTGATTTGTCGACTAGAAAACACATAGGGCCTGCAGTAGCAGTGCCACATACATAACTCAGTCAATTCTGAAGCTACAGTGCCTGTGGTCTTTTGCAAAGTTGAGAGGTACCAAGAAAGGAATGAGATGAATAAATTGGTCACTATCTGATGACTGCTCAGAAGTCATACACAATCAGAAGACACAGGCAATTTTTATTGACAATTTCCCCACAATTTGAAATGCTGCTGGTGATAGATGGTGGCTGGAGCAAAGACTCTGCAGTCTGCTTGATCTGTGAGAGTAGTGAGAATGTAGCCCTAGGTCTTTGCCTGACATAGAAAAGCAAGTGCTGGTTGATTTGTTTATTCCCAAGTCTTAAACTCAGCTGTAAAACACATCTTTTTTGCCTTACATCCAGGCATTCCACAAGATTGTTTGACTGCAGGTAGAAAGCAAAATACTTCAGAATATCTTTTTGCCAAAGTAGCTGCATAAAAATAGTAAATCTATGACAGCAAGACCTAATCTGTAACCATCAGTAGTACCGTCCACATGCATGAACCTTTAACAACAGGCTGGTGGAATCAGAACTGACAGGCTCCAGCCAAAGAAACCAAAAGGTTATCATGTGGATCAGATCGGTTTCAGTCCACAAAAAACGTATCTCATACTTGTATCCCCATTAATAAGTTTAAAGCACAAGGATGGTTCCAGCCTTCCTTGTCCAAGGGCTCTTGGGCCTGGCCATTGCTACCTTAGGGACAGGGACTAAGAACCAAACACTGTGTCATCAGGCCAACCTAACACCTGACAAGCATGTCTGATTAATGTTTGATTTTTCTTTGTTGGAAGACATCTTTGTTAGCACCTGAACATAAGTAAAAGCTCAGAGCTTCCGTTTTCAACTGGCATCTCAGTCTCTCCAGATATTCCCATTACAGCCATGCCCAGCTCCTCCCAAAAGTGGAGTGTTGCAACAACGTCCTCCTACCACTGAGGCAGGAGGCTAACTGAAGGAATTAACAGAGTCTCTCAGAGCAAATCATGATATACAGACCAGACAGACTCTTATACACTATCCAAGTATTACAGGCCTAAAAAACTCTCTCAAATTATAGCACTGATCATAGAGGATGCAGATGATATGAAGAGCAGCACAAAAGTCTATCCAAGTAAGAATTACAGCTGTAACAGTGGTGTTACTCCACCTATCCCATAAAAAAATGCTAACACCTCTCATCACTTCAGTCACATACTTAGCAGGGGAATTACTTAAATTGCCAAGCACAGTCTGGTGTTTCTCAGGTTTTCCTGTGATGGCCAGCAGGAGTCACTTCAGAAATCCAAAGCCAGGACTGAAGGGATTAAGAGTACTCACCTGAAACACAAGTTACTAAAGCAATAAAGACAAGAAAAATTCCCACTGAATTTAGATGGATGTTTTACACACACACACACACACACACACACACAGAGAATCAGCCCACATTTGTGCAGTCTGGTAAGGATGTTGCATGCTCTTGGTATGAAGACTGTCATCAGTCTGGAAAAAACACAGGAATATAGATCACACAAATCAGTACAGTCCTAAAGATGATATCTGTGACACAGCAGAAGATGTTCTCTGGCAAAGATTACTCCAATTCCAGCCAGCATCTGAGATTAACTCTGACCATTTCTGGCCTCAAATCAAACATGAGAGATGTAGGAACTACATAGGTGCCCAATGGAATTGAGAAAAAAATATTTGATCTTAAGGGCCTGGAAAAACTAAATACACATGCTGAGTGTACCTATGAACAAAGAAGTGAAGGAGAAATCAGTGTAGTTTCAAACAAATGCTTATGATGTGCGACCTAAAAGAGGAGAAGAATTTACAAACTACCCAAAAAGATGCAATAAAAAGAATGTATATTGCTAACAGGAAAAATTACAAAACTTCAGTTTTATATACAAAGTGACAGCTTGGTCCTATAAAGAAACATAAACCATGTCTAAAAAAAAATATTTTTTTAGTATCTTCCTGAAATGGAGTTTCAATTAAAGGGGTTTTCCTTCCTAATCCATGCTGTCATTGCAATCACAGCCCCATAAAGACTCATGTCAAGTGCCAGCACAAAATGATGGGATTCCACAGGTCCATTGCAGTAGGAGGGGAACTGGAGAGCACAGGTGGCACAGGTACCAACACACGCTCTGGTACTCCATTTTATTCAGTATTGCATCCCATTTTGATTTCCATGAATGGGTTCCTGTTAGAGCACTAGAATTTATCATGTTCACAAATCACACATGTCCAAATGAGCACCTGAATTCTCCATATTTCCTGGAGGTCACTTACAGCTATGCAACCCCCAACATGCAATTCTCTGCTCAGCTTTGCAACAAGATACAAGTAAAATGGTTCTCACATTGGAGCCAACACACTCCCCACTGTTTAACCCCTGACATCCACAAGCCTTACTGCAGGGATGAGCTGCACCAGGACAGTTTACAGCTGAGAAAGGCCCCAAATTTTAGGTAGGAATGTTTAAAAACATTCTGCAAAGAATAAATTCATACAAAATGGTTTTGCATTTTATATTAACAGAAATAGGCAAACAAACAAAAAAAAATCTAACAAATTAAAGGGCTGTTCTGTTTCTTTTCAATTCCTCCAATTAGCAGAACTCCTCTCAAAAAAACCCCGTTATTTATTACATGAAATATCTGTACCTGGGCAGACACAGAGGCAGAAATAGTCTGATCGGTGTGCAACTTTTATAATACTGAATAGCAGGCTGTCTTATGTACAACACATAGCTGAATGGACGGATGGAATTGATTTTATAAAGGAGTAACAAACAAAATAGTCCAAAATATTAACTGATAAACACATGCTGGGGTGGAAACAACCTATTATAAAATTACTGTAAAGACCCTCAAACTGTTCAAGGGAGAAAAAAGTCCAATTTTCCACATAACCTGAGAGCTCTGACTTTTCTGATTATAAGATCCAAGGAACCTGTAAACCCAAGGCTCTAATTTTCTTATGGCGACTGCGTAATATTTTGCAAAGTAAAATTGACTGAGATGGAAGCTATTTTGCATGGTACAGTGGCGATGGCTAACAAATGAGAGTTTTGTGGGCTGAATGTTAGTCCCCTGCCTCATCTGCCACCCCTAATGACAGCAGCCACCTGCTGTTTTATTGTCACAGCTGGAGCCGGTTCACACTCCTTGGTGCTGAGCTCTGCCCATGAGCGCCAAGCTCTCGCCTCGCCTCATTACTTTGATGAACTTTTTATGGTCAGCACCCATGAAGACCTCATCTAGGACTATACAACCTAGATCGGCTTCAGGGAGTGCTTCCAGCTAGCATGAGGTGATAATACACAGTGACACCATGGCTGCTACTGCCTGTCACTTAGGCAAGTCACTATACTTCTGGCTCTACAGGGCCCTCAACAGGTAAAATGCCACGAAATTCTCCTTTACAACCAAGCTCACTCCCTTTCTTTTCACACTGCAATATAGAGAGATCATATCCTGCTACCAACATTTAGCTTTTCAAAGATAGATATTACAATAAAAAATGTATCATGCTGTTTATTGCACATAACTACAGACAAGAAATCTCTACGTTCCTTGAACATAACCCTGTTGCCTTCCTAAAAAAACAAAGCAAGCATGAAAACCATATTACAGCTTGATTAACACCACCAAATAGGGGGAAAAATAATTACATGTATATTGCAAAAGGACCATTTCAACCTAAATGAGCAAAAAGCACAGAAACAAAAGTTCATCCAGTCAAATCAAATTATTAAGCAAATGAATTCACAGTGGAGTGATATATGTTACTTCCTCTCACCTAAAAAAAACCCACCTAAACATCTATTAGACATGGTGTTTTCTGAAATCCACATAACAAAAAAGCAAAGCCTTTTCCACCTTTTTTTCTTAATCCGAACAGTCTGTAACTATTTTCTGCAAATTTAAAAGCAAATAGAATCATCCCTTCCTTTTCAATTTTTTTTATACTAACAAACATTCTGAATCTCCTGAGCCTGTATACAATTTTAAACTTCATCAGAAATTCTTTTATTGACGCATTTAGAGCAAACTATTTTATGCTTGATCACTGAAATTTAACCCCAGGTTTACTTTCAGCAGCAGAATAATTATTTTGGTGTCAACAGAGCTTTACATTTGCCCGTATTTACATATATCATTAAGATTAATATATGTGCTATTAATAATAATTTCATTAACATTCTGAAATCATCAAATAACATTTTGACTTTTGAATGGCTGTAGGCTATTATAAGCCTAAAAACCAGAACATTTTCAGTATTCATTGTGTAGCAATCCAGCTGATCAGTTTTGACAAATTCATGCAATGTTATAAGCCATTAAACTTCATTTAGTTTCACTTAAAAATTCCACCTAAAAATAAAAAGCAAACTGTCTTTTTTTGTACAGACAGT
Organism: Serinus canaria; assembly: GCF_022539315.1. Lineage (NCBI taxonomy): Eukaryota > Metazoa > Chordata > Aves > Passeriformes > Fringillidae > Serinus > Serinus canaria. The sequence goes on from NC_066315.1 coordinate 93,833,364, forward strand.
ATGATTTCTAGCAGTTACCAGCTCCCAGGATCCTCCAAAAAGAAACTGGAATTTTATTTCTTTTATTGAAATGTTTTAAAATTTATCAAGGAGTTTTTGAAATAATGTTTTTGAGACCACTGACCTAGCAAGCGTAGGAAATCTCTAATGTGTCACAGTGCAATAGAGCTCCTCTTGACAAGGGACAGTGCTGCAGAGACATTGTGCTTCACATACAACCCCTACAAGAAATGGAAACTTAAAAATGTGTTGCTGAGCACAGGTTAGGTCTGCTGCATTTCAGAGAATTTACACATGCCCTTCTTTATAAGGGCTTTTTAAGTTTCACCTAAACTGCAGTTGAAGAGATAGAAGAAAATAATGATGCAACAAAGATTTCTATTCTGCCAAAAGCTGAGCACCACCCAGATAGTCCTGAAACATTAAAGAGACCATGAGAACACACAGAACCTTCTATAATGAGGGCCTAAAACAAATGATCAATCCCAAATATCAACAATGCAAATTTCTCTACCACTACAGTTTCTGAAAGCGCTTGTCTTCTGCACAAGTTCACGAGAACTTCTTGTGAAGCACAGTGATAGACAGATTGCGTCCTTCAGAGAATCCAACAACAGAAGAGGAAATTGCATTAGGAAAAAAAGGGATTACTTTCTTAGTGCAGGATAGATTATGAAATGGACAAACTTCCTCAGTGGAACAATTAAAGGTTTTAACAGAACAATCTCCTAAATGGTGCCAGTAATTAAATAACAATAGCTGAGAGATTTATTAATTTTTAAATTTTTTTTTAAACCAGAAGTATGTCAGCAGTGGTATGTGTATTGCATGTTTTGTGATATAGCACACTTAATAATTTTAAGAGTTTCAAGCTTCTTTTTTATGACTAATTCATAAAGAAAATGCTCCAAAACAACAAGTAGCAAGGCATTTATTGTCCTATTTTAAAGGAATTTGTTAAAGGATGCATAGCTATCCAGACTACCTATATTTGCTCCCTGTTTTACAAGCAGGTAGCCTGCATACACAAAAGTATTTGGAAATACTTTTCCTTTGTAACACTGGTTTGCCTTGGCATTATGACTGTATTTTAGACTTGTACTCTAAAATATAACTTCAATTTACCCAGCTCTTACAGTTCACTGGTCTGTAATTCTTAATATCCCTCTATTTTCCACCAATTTTATTTTAGTCGCTGTTATTTAAAGTTCATTTTCCATGCCCTTTCAATTGTGATTTTTTTCCAATGTGACAACAAACTTAAGTGTCATTTCTGATGGTGACTTTCATTGCAATACAAACTTTTTTAAAGAGAAGTTGTAAAAACTTATGAGACAATAACAAGGTGTGGTCAGTATAAAGATGAGCTGAAGGTGAACAGACAGCTCATCTTTATACTGACCACACCTTGTCATTAGTCTGGAGGTGATGGGATCTGTGTCCAATTACTGATCCTCTGAGCTATTCAGCCTCCTAAACAATAGTTTTCTATAAGCTGATCCCTTAACCCATCACCAGCTGGACATGCTACTGCTTTCCAACATTGATAAGGAAAAGGGAAACACCTTGCACTTTCTGTTTAAATCTCCACAAGAAGGATGCTCATGTTGCAAAGTCCCCAGACCTCTTTTCTCATCTAATGGATCCTACAAAAACAGGAATAGGCATATAAAATTATTTGGCTTAATATATTCTGTTCTCTCTACTTACTTGAAGCACACAAAGAAGATTTCAATGTACATATTTTCCTAGCACTGAATGGAAATAAATGTCAATCCTAAAAAATGGCTACACTTCTATGGCTGTTGTTAAAGAAAAAGATATCTGTATGAAGGATATCAGAGACATTGTTGAGGAACTACTCACCCTTTAAAAAAAATATTACCTCTGTAATACTGCCAGTGCCAGTGTCAGGCTGGGCAATTAGCCAATTAAGTGTGAATAAGAACTGCCAAGAAAGTATTTTATTTTAGCCTCAGAATATTTGTGTATCTGTGAGCTGGTGTGTTTGTGTTCATGCATCAGTGGAATCTGGTTGTTCATGCCAGGTTTTCTTATCACACTTTTCTGCCTCTTTGAACCTGCACATTCCTGCAATACAAAATGGACATGTGTCTGCTGATAATGTCAACATACTTAGGTTCACAAGGAGAGATTTTGTATAACTAGATCTAAAGTAGTATTCATTACCTGACCCTGTCCGCCTACACAAGGCTAGAAGAGTAGAAGAATCCAATACTGCAAGCTCCTCTGGGAGATGTTAAACCACAACAGGTGTGGAAGAAATTAGCATCGATTACAATATCCCTGACCAAACACTCTCCTAAAAATCCCATTTTTACATGTCATCTGAAGGAAATTCTCTCTTCTCAGTGCAGACTGGATTCAATGGGGTGCTGAGAGTAACCTGTTATCTCATTAATTTAGATCTCATTATGCTTTAGACTCCTACATCCATCTAGGAAATCCACTTGGAAATATGAGTACAAAATATATCTCAAGCACTCTGACTGGGGCTATAGCATAGAAGACATAACCAGATTTCTAATTTTGTCTATTTTTTGCATTTTTTCTTTTTTTTTATTTTTTTCAGGAAGGGAAGTGGGAAAGATGGTATGCAGACCTACCAACCTGCTAGCCTTTATCTTAATTCAGTTACAAAAATCAAGAAATCATTCCAAATATGGATCCTTCAACAGTTGTTTTATAGTTATTCAAAATTAAAACCAATACAAAAAAAAAAGATATGCAAAATTTATAAATCAAAACTGAGCAGTCCCAAGTACAAACAGAAGTATGAAAACCCCTTTCACAACATTTCAGAACACAGATATTACCTGGCATTGAAGTTACCTACTTGAATACCTATTAGAGAATTTCACAAATCCTAACAGTACTGACAACTCATGCAGAATTTACCATTGCTTAGACTAAAATACATCCTACTTTTCAAGACATGTTTAAACAGCCTTGATGAAAATGAGTAATGTTGTAAAATTGTGAGTATGTTTACTTACTTATTTTAAGGCCAGTCAAAGTAATTACCCAATACTGCTACCTCTAATCAGGGCTTATGGAGGAAGGATGGGTACGAGTTAGTAAAAATGTCACTGATCACACAGTCACACAATATGCTGAGCTGGAAAGGATCCTAAAAGTCTTCAAACTCACAGTCTCTTTCATGACATGACATAAATGAAGTTGTGTGAGTGACAACTGTCCTTACACAAGCATTCACAGCCAAGCCTACTATTTTCCTAATAAATCCCACTAGTCTGGAAAAGAAGAACACTGTGCTAGCTACGGCACAAGTTAACCCCTGAATTGGTCACAACATGCAACAATTGCTGTGCCTAAGGGGGAACATGTTACACCAGTACACCATGGCACACTGAAGAATCAGCTAACTGGATTTTCTATGTTCACAGCACAGTAGCTGTGCTGTGGAGAAACCTGCAGGAGGTTGGCCTGCAGGAAGGCCAGCCTTACTCCTCAAGAACTCTGCCTGAAAATAACTGGTTTTCCCTCAATGCTATTTTCCATGGATCCCCTCAGCTGGAGATGTTTTGAAATGGCACACATCAGGCACCTCACTCTTCCCTCCTCTGGGACATAACCATGAACAGAGAAGGGACCAACATAACCTACACATCTTTGCCCTTGTTTTTCATACACTCCATGATAAGGGGAAAGAAGGGCGAGCAGGCAGTCAATGACAGAAGTGAACAACCAAATTCTTTCGAGTATTTTTCATATTAAAATGGAATTCCCTTTTTCAGCATTCTTCTTATGTTTTGCTATGAGCATCTGTAGCTTTTACATTTGGAATTGCCAAAGGATTCTGCTTTTTCTTATCACTTTGGTAAGCATAAACATAGCATTTCTTCTTACCTTTTTGCAGATCCATCACTAAAAATCATATCATAAAGCATTCAGAAATTGTTTTTCACTCCAGCAACAAGACAAATTAAACTGAAAATATTATTTTTTAAATTATTTAAAAATAAAAAAAATCTTTTTTGTTTCCAATGTATCTCTAAATTAATACAAGCCTACTTCCTCCCAAGAAGAGAGGAAACAAGTGTAGGTTTCACTACAGTACATAAGATCTAGATAACAAGGTCTAATCATAACATATTTATCACCATCTAGCATTTGGCTTGTATATGATGTCCACAGGCACTTGTAGTGATAGCTGTCAAACTGCATTCCTTTTCTGGCATAAAAGAGCATAACAACAAGGACAAGCAATGGAGTGCATTACAGAGTAACAACACAGCCTGGAATTTAGCCCATAGTAAAGAAACAGTCAAATTCATTATCAACCTCAATGATGGAGGCTCATGCATACAGTGGCAGAATATTTCAGAAGTCACTGAGCTTCTTTCTGCTAAAGATGCTAAAATGTGTTTAGTAATAGGGCTCCATTTTCCTCTCCTTTCTTTTTCACCATACCAAGTATCAGAAAATCCTAGTTATACTAAGCATGTAGGGAACACGCTTTAGAAGAAGGTCTAAAAGGCATGATCCCCCCTGCCCAAATTTCAACTGCTGGTTCCAACAGTATATGGTCCGCCAGCAAATGAGTAAGTCAAACTACTTGTGCATAAATTGGAGGTTCATGTCTCCTTGACAGGCAAATGTCAGAGCTCACACATCATTCAGAAAAGTCTGGGGTTATTGACAGTGCAGATCCTTTACAACATTTATGAAGAACAGAGGCCATAACTGGAAAAAACATACTAAGATTTACCTGTCTTTCTCAGATCACACTTTCCTTATTTGTTTTTAATAGATCATTAAATTTATTTATTAGTCAAGTTCCTGACAAATGGCTGTTTCCCCATCCTTAACTTCTGTGGTGAATGCTTAACAGGTGAACAATATATAGTCCTTTTCTGAAACAACAAAGTCCCGAAGCAACCTTGCCAGCACCTTGCTAACAGTTTCACATGGCCCAAAAGCCAAAATCACTAACTCCATTACTCTGTTAATTCCCTGGGAAGTAATGCCTGTTTGTTCCTGAGAACCTCTTGTTAAAAAAAAAAGAAAAAAAGAGAGAAAGAGGGGGACAGATAATGAGGCGATCTGGTACCCAAAGTCAGTTTTATCCATCTGTAGTTGCTCAGCAGGAAACTGAAAAATGGAAGACACTAATCCTAAAAATCAGAGGGCGGCATGCCAGAACGAACACATCGCAATTCTGAGCTCTATAAACAGAGACAACTTAAAGGGCATCTAATCTTTAAATTCTCTAAATTAGTTACACTAAATCCTATACTAGTTAGACTGTTACACTAAATCCTTAAAATAAATATTATTTAGCAAAGGCCATGACAACTTGTGCCGTAGTTGTAAACCCCTGGCCACCTGGAACAGGATCAAACTCATTTAGTATTCTTGAAAGCCTGTTCTAAAAAGTAAACTTCTTATTATTTGTATTATATGCATACACGAGGAATATGTTCACCTGAAGGTCTATTCATAAACAAATATGTAGGCACCTATGGCAGTGACCACCCTGAAATTCATTTTTCATCTTTACAGTTAACAAATACTTCTGATTGCTCAATACATATGTACATATGGATGCAAAATTATATATTGATTAGTTTAGCTTTTAGCATAACATATGAATCTATTGGATTTCTCCAGAGTAACAGATAACATTTTTAAAAAATTATACCAATAGACCATTAGCATTATGAGTGAATTTATTTTCCCCAACAGTGTTAAAGATATGCAAAATTTTCATTTTTCAGACTTGCACAGTAAATGATTAACACCAGCTCTGCTCATTATCTTGCTTAACAAAACTTCTCTAAAAACAAATAAATCAAAAATGCCTCTAACATTCCTGAATAAATAAATTACAGACCTGTTCAGTGGCAGCAATGATATTTTAAAAAGCTTGTGCAAGCTCATTGTACAATTTTATTACAAAACTGCAATTTATAATAAAACTGTCCACTTTTTTTATTTTCTACCCAGTTTTATTCAAAGAAGTACCTTTTGTGATCAAAAAAATTTTTACAAAAGCTACATATCTAGAAACATCAGGCCCATATTCCAGTGTGTTACAACACACAAATAATGATATCAGGAGAAATCTTACTGCCTGTTGTACAGTAGGATTTGTAAGGAGAATTGCAGTTAGAATGAATGAATTATGATCTAATACAAGATTCCCATCACTCTGAATGCACACTTTTAATTTTTTTTTTTAGAAAAACATTTCTTGTCTCAGACTTTTGAATTATTTTTTCTTTCATTGCATGTGGACACTGAAGTCAGTCTGGAAGTAAAACACTGCTTTTCCCATTCTTGCTGGAAATAAAAGCGAAACAAGGAATGTCCAGTTTTAAAGATTTAGTGAATTGCCTTCCTACCTCAGTCCCCATGTTCAAAGGAAAAACTTACTGTAAAAATATCTGTATTTATAGGGTAAATTTTTTTTTGTTGTCCTTGCCAACAAAACTGTAGTTTGGGGTCAAAACAGCCATTGCTGAGAGAAATGCACACATCACAGAAAATAAAAAATTTTCCTCCTGAAAATAAAGTATTGAAAATAAGGTCTGTTCCCTCTGTGGAACAAAGAGCAAAATGAAACACAATCTGCAATGCAACCATAATAAAATGAAACTGTTATCTGTTGCTAGTTCCCTACCAGCCCACAGATTTTTCTTGGTGTTAAAAAACAGCATGTAAATTAAGGTGACTGAAACATGCTTTCAGCGAGCAGAGTAATATGGTAGCTATTCATCACCTGAAGTCATAAAACACTAGGTCTTGTCCTTAGCATATTCTAATGAAGCCTATCATGCAAATGAGAGTGACCTTTTCCGTGCATTCTGCAAGTTCACATTTATGTGAGGAGTATATATAGTTTGCCAATACAAACTAGCCAAAGACTGCGTAATTACAGTAATCAATTAGTAGTTAGTGTCGCTCTGCTCATTTGTGGCTAATGTCAGCTAAACCATTTTTGAGAAAACCACCCTGACAGCCTCTTTCTGTTGTTTTTGTTGCTACTGTTATTCTGCGACAAGAAAACAAGATACAAGTCAAACTTCTCAAGATGGAAGCGCCGGAGCATTTTTCCAAAATGCTTTCTCTTAAGGTGAGAAGTAAAAATAATACCCACTCCTGTGATGGGTACTGATTCCCCAGTTAAGTTACATATCCTTAAAATGACATTGAAGATTTCTGCCTGTAAAATGAAACATTAATATTTAAATATTTAAATGAAGGACACTCTCCCATGAGGCAGTTCAGACCAAGTAAGGAAGACTTGGTAGAACTTAGGCACTCTTTTCAATGGATGAGTAAACAGGCCATACCCTCTGCTCAGCAACAGTCTATTTTGCAGACAGTTATGGATAGGAAACATTACTGGAGCTGGTAATTAAAGTAAAAACTAATACTGTCTTAGAAGTGGGGAATTTTACACAGGAAAATCATTTATCATGCCTACAGTTCTCCACAACTGAAATTAATTATCTTCTTTCTTAGCACATGTCTATTTTATTCTACAATAGCTTCCAAACTGAAACAAGGCCTCTTGCTGCTTTTCATATCAAAAATGACCAGACATAAAGGAAACTTATGTCACTATTTCAAATTTACTGCCTATATAGCATCTGATAAAAGCCCAGAACTTTAAGACAAAGAAGAATACACAGATCACAAATTTGTATTCTCATACTTACACCCTTCATACAAGTCATATCCAAGCAGTTTAAGAAATCAAAATCACCTCAGTGCACATGAAAAACAAAAGCAGATTTGAAAGAAAAAAAGAAATAAAAAATAATTCTATTTCCTAATTTACAACTAGTCTGGGAATTATTTTTTTTTGCTACGAAATTACTGTTTATGCAACATTGAAAAATACACAAACACATGCACTTCATATATAGTATACATGTGTACTGTGCACCAAAAGACCTTTCATCTTGCTATTTTTTGAGGTTTGATGAGTGTAAGTCAATTCCTTTTCTTCAGTTAGCAGAGAATTGCAAATGGGTATATAACAGGGATAACAAAACATTGCACTTTCTGATGGAGCAGTGAAGACGAGTTTTGGGATTTTTGCAGGCCCTATCACACTGCCAATGCTCTGAGAATTGTAAAATTGTATTTTTCAAAATATTGTGCAGTAAAGCAATTACAAGGCATGTATCATTTGCCCAAGTAAAGTGTCAAACCATTTATTAAAAAAAATACTGCCAAAATCTAAAATTATTAACACATAAGACTAAAGAAAAATGTCAAAAAACCACACATGTATATAAAGACTTAGCAATAAAACACCAACTCTTTTCCTCACTTCCCACCTGTTTGCGAGTAAATCATTCTGGACTCAATTCTGAGAACACTGAAAAGAGCAACATCCCCTACAGTTTCACAAGAGGCAAGACTACACTGGACTCTTTTGGGTTTTTCAACCATAAAATGAAAATACTACGTATCTGCAGCATCAGAAAGCTTCTATTTGGCCTTGTTCTTAAAAATGCTTCGAGATTTTTCAAGGGATAAAAAATATTGAAAAATACATCTGTTCAGCAAGAAAGTAGCATTAGTCACAGTAAGTAAGTAAGTAAGTAGCATTGTGTCCCAGTAAGTAAAGAGGGCAGTTCAGGAACACATTTGGAAGATCCCTAAATAATGAGGACTTTTGAGAGAAAAGTGCCTAGTAAAAACTACAAATAATAAAAGTGAGGCATTTGTTTCCATGGTGACGGGGGGCTGGGGGTGGGGGAGCAATCAGGTCGCACTAAGTGGAGCGACTTTGAAGATTTATTGGTTTCCTCCCGCCCGCTGCCGGAGCCAGGCACCTCGCGCAGCGCCGGGCACGTCCGAGGTGTCAATCCCGCCGCGGCGCCCAGCAGCGGCACGGAAGGATCGCTCTTTTCATTCTTGTCAGAGCGCGCCGCGACGGGGGCATCTGACAGCTACTGAGAGGGACGGCGGGGAGCGCGGGCACGGCGGCAGCGGCGCTCCCGGAGAGCCCCGGGCAGCGCGGCAGCGGCGGGCAAGGCCCGGCAGAGCTGTCACCTGACCGGCACCCACGAAAAGGCGAGCGGGAGATGCCGCAGAAAGCTGGAGACTCGCCGATCACTGCCGATCCACCCCGGGATGATGCCTTTATGATAAACACTGGCGACAACTTGCGACCAAAGCGCTGTTACAACACTAATTGTCCATGAAAGCTGACCTGCAGCAAAGCGGCAGAGTTCAGTTTCGATAGGCCTGGCTCAAGAGTACGGCCGTGATTGGGGGTGACAGGAGACATCCACGCATCAAAAATCTCCGAGAACGGCTGACGTGACTTTGCACACTGTAGAAAAGCAGTGGAAATCCCAGACTCCTGGCTCTTTGTCAGGAAGGCGGAAAGGACCGCAGGGGGGGCATTTTTAAGAGCATCTTTCCAAACTACCATAAGCTTTGCACGGCCTCGAAAGGCACGGATGGATCTCTTTTTCTTCCGTGCCAATTTTGTTCTTATTACTATGCCTTTAACCAAGCATAAATCCCACGTGGTTAATGATGGAAGACCACATTTTCTCAGCAAAAGATATGTTCCCCCTTAAATTTCAAGATATTTTCTGACTTTGATTCAAAGGAACAGGTTTTTTCCCCATTTTATTTCAACTCAGCAAGTGCCAGGACTTGCAACTTCCTAGTGTAAACCCCTTGCAGAAATGCTGGAAGTGTGTCAAGGCAAGCAGGAAGCATTTTTACTCTTAGATTGATATTCACATTCTCTGAAGTGAATATTTGTTTCAGGTACACTTGATAAAAGGACTATTATAAAAAAAGTAAGGAAAACAATGGTACAGATAAGGCTATGAAGTTGAGAAGGACTAAATATTTTTTAAGTAGGAAAAAAATCTAAATGGAAAGAAAATAAAACTCTTAAATTTTTAATCATAAGCAACACAGAGGGATTTACTGTTGCCATGATGCTTCTGACTTTTTGAACACTCAAGTTTGAAAGAAAAGCATCAGCTTTATTACATTTTGCAATTTACTATTACTTAAGCATTTCAGGCTTTTTTTTTTTTAATCAGCTAACAATGTACATGAGTCACCTTAAAAATCACAATTTAAAATCACATTTTATGATATTAAATGGCCTTTCTTATATCTTATTAAAAATAGTAGGACCCAAAACCAATCTTTTGCCAGGTAATTTTTAGCAGTCCAACTTTTGAAAGTCTAAGAGGATAATAAAGTTCAAACAAAATCAGTCCTGAATCTTATTTGATAACCATAATTTTGGATTAAATAAACAATTTATCTTGTTTAAGTTTTGAAATGGATCAATGTTTAAATTAACCTAAACATAAAGTTTAAAATTAAATTGATTAAAAATTTAATTGGTTTAATTATTAAAAACATTTCAAAATTACCCATTTTAAATATTGAACAGATTGAAAATGTTAAGCTACAATGTAAAAACAAAATTAGAAATTAAAAAAATTCTAAAAGTTAGAAATGGAATAACAAAACCATGTACGGAGAAGTTCAGAAAATGTAGGAGGAACTGAGGGTCTTTTTGTTTGGTTCCATTTTTTTTAAAGGAATAATGCACAATAAACTATCAAAATTATAAAGATTGATAGGACCAACAAAATATATGAGACAGTAAAAGACCACTAGAACAGAGGAAACCAAATTGACCAGATTAATTTTTGAAATGGCGCAAGATTATAAATCAAGATTTTATCACCAGCCCCCCTTCCCCTCAAATGTCTCCAATCTGGTTATTTCATAAATACTTCCCTCCTTAGACACCACAAACACTCACAATAAGATATCCCCCCCAAAGGCAGCCTGGACATGGCACTGAACACACCCCAGGTGGATCAGCAGGCAGGAGGGCTCAGGGCATTGGGGTTTTGGCTAGGATGGCAGGTGACACACGCCACTCAGACACACTGGGGCTACTCTGCTATAGCAGAAGGCAAGATGCAAATCATGCTTTTATTTACCTACACACTTTTGCAAGTGGAAAAGCAAGTTTCATACTTTCCCATACTTCTAAGGTTTTATTCTTTTTAAAGTGTGCGAGCCTGCTGTGTTGGGTTACAAGGACACAATCATTTGTACTGCCCCTAATGCAAAGGCCTGAGCTCACTGATATGTTGCTATTGCTACAGTTAAAATGCTGTTCCACTGGTCATTTACTAACATATACAGAGAACTGAAATAGTTTTATATCCCTGTAGCTGTGGGCGAAAAGACCAAAGCTCTCTCCCACAACCCTTGTTATATATTCTTGATTTATAAAAAGCCACTCAACTTCAAACAAGAATTATTAATACAGAAATGCAAAAACCTTGACACAAACAGTTTAAAACAGAAATTTGTTTTAACTATACAACCTTACTAAACACAAAATATTCACAAAAGGGACATATAAAGACTTAAATACTTTTTCCTATTTTTCCCCCACGTTAACCACATTCTTCAGCATTCATTTAGCTTAGCATTTTTTCCCAGAACTGGTGAATATCTGATAGCATGCACCACTGTTTCCAGAGAACACTTTGTACAAGCAGTAATAAGAGCAATATAACCTCTGCTTAGCACTTCCACTAGAAGTTAAAATGGTCTACCTTCAATCGATGCTGAGCATACACTCCATTAAAACAGTTTACAAGAATATATATTCAAAAAGAAAATAAAGAGGGAAAATTAAAAAAAGATAAAATCCCTAAGTGGAACACCAAAACCAGAGTGTGATCATGAATAAGAATAAGCACACACCACCAAATAAAAAGGAGATGACTAAGCTTGCTCCATCTCAGAATTTGGACATGAGATTAAAAGAATATAAAAATTAAACCATCCCTTCCTAAAACTTCTGCTCTTTCCAGGAGATCTATAAGACAACATGTCAACTATTTCTTTTTTTAAGCCAGAAAAAAAATGGGCATTTTAGGTGTCAGAATTGGTTGAAAATAATTAATTTGTTAAACTGCCTAGTTTATAAAAGAGAGGAGAAATTTGATCATTTTTATATTAATTTATTACATAAATACACACACACACATATATATATATATATATATATGTATACACATATGCACACATATACATGCACTGCACAACATTCAAACAAGTGGAACCATTACACAGAGGCAATGGTGAAAATACTTGGAAGCACTTGTGTGCCCTGCTCCCTAAAACCTAGACACACCTCTTGAACAGTGACAGAATGGTGCTTTATAGCAAGGAGCACAAGGCCCATAGTTACTGTTCACCAGACACCAGGATTTGAAACACTGGATCACAGAATGGCTCATGCTGGAAGGTACCACAGTGGGTCATCTGCTCCAACCTCCCTGCTCAGGCAGGGTTGTCTGGCACAGCACATGGCACACGACTGCATGCAGATAGCTCTTGAGTATCTCCAGTGAGGGAGACTCCACAATCTCTTTGGGCAATCTCTTCCAGTGTGCAGGCCTCTGCATAGTAAAGAAGTTCTTCCTTATATTCCAGTGGAACTTTCTGTTCCAAAGCCAACAAGAGTCTTACTTTAATATTTATGTCATTAACATAAGCCTGAAGCCAATCCAATCATTCCTCAATGTTGCTGCTAATGCAGCAATATTCTCAAATGAGGAACCTGAGATTCCAAAGGTAGCACCTACAGAAAGCCTGGCATTTCATAAGGCACTTGAGCTCTTTCTTGTGCCCCTTTCCCACACACTCTGCCTCACCTGTATCCCAAATGCTTCTAACCTAGCCATCCACAAGATGAGCTTACTGATGTAATCAGAGGCTAATTTCCTTTTAGCCTAAAAGCTAACGTCATGCTCATCCAACTTACCTTACAGCTTTCTGAGCCATGTTTGACAAAAAGAGGCAAGGGATAAGGTCCTGTGGTTAGGATAACACCAAATTTTGGCAGCCACACAAGTTCAGATCAGCTTTAGTTTCACAGCCATTCAAAGGCCGTGGTCATAAGAGGTCTCTGCTTTAAAAGAGGCTTTTAGTTTATACTATTTTCATCCCACACCTGATTTTTATAAGGTCTTAAGTCATTAGTTACACTACAAATAATAGCCTTAAAAGAAAAACAATATCCAGATACTCTCTCCAAACAATTCAAAGAAATTACAGAGGTGTCTGATGTTTTAGTTGGAGCTGGGCTGTTACCTCCCTTGAGTGCTCATTCTCTCTACTAATTTCTTTCCTGTTGTCTAAGAAGACATTAGCTTGTTTTTCCTTCTTTTTATGACACTCCTGTATTGACCTTACCCTACCCAGAAGACCACAATTAACAGTTCCAACACTCTAACACTCACAAAGAAAGTACCAGAAGACTAGTTTAAAAGTATCCTTAATTATAAAGTGGTTACAAATGCTTAATATTGTAGTTTATTTATGGGGATACAGCCTTTCAAATCTATGATACCCATTGATAATTCTAACAAATGCTCGATCCATAAATATTTAATGGCCACTTGTGGGTGTTTTATGATGCTGTCTTTGAAGTTGACCTATTCGCAGGTTTATTAATTGGAAAAGGTTTATTTTATCCTAAATCAGATATGCAATTTCACAATATTCGAGCTATGCATAGAGGAAATCAGATCATTCTGTCTCACACAAACAAGGAAAACACATCTCTCACAGAAAGAGCACAAATCAAGTTAACGAGGGACAGTTTATTTTGTATGATTTCTCAGGGCTTTCAAACAGAAGACTGCTTGACAGATGCCTCCATCCTTGAACAAGCCAACAGCACTTTAATTGTAACTCAGTGGTTGTTCCCATTCCTGTGTGTCTAACAAGCTCCCTCCTTTCTGTTAGCGTGGGTTTTACCTTGCTGGCCTGAAGTTAAACTCACAGTTGGCTCTAAATTCTTCCTGCCCTTAAGACTACTTACCACTGTAGTGTGTGCAACTCCAGGGTCCTGCTAAGACATGTCATCTTGAAAACAGAATATTAATTTGAAGTACAAAGCACAACTGAGGATTATGACACAATCTATGGAATCAAAAATCCTCTATTTTCTGTACTGGATCACTCCCCATCTGGTCTTTAGCACCTCACCAATCATGACAGCACGATCACATTTCTTATTATAGCAGCGGCAGCTTACACTTATTTCCCAAAAATCCAGCAGTGCTGTGATGCTACCCCATCACCCCAGTGGACTAAGCCTTTTCACTATACCTGAAGGCACGTCCTCTCTCTGCAAGGCCTTCAGCTGAGTGTTTTTGACATCTGATTCCTTCTACATTCACTGTTAAAACAACAGAAATATTGACTGTGCCAACAAAAAATGCCATGGAGAATCCTCACAAAAATTGATCATTCGCTATTAGAACCTATTACTCTGTAATGACATTATCACACAGCTACTGAGCAAATACAAACCAAAAAGCACGTTAAATGACATTAATAAGGTTGTAAATTCAGTCACCTAGTGCTTAGGAAACTCCAAAAGCATGATTGCCTTTGAAACCACAACCCATTGCACTGTCCAGAAGCATCTTCCTCAATAGTTACAAAACTTCCAGTATGTTTCAAACTTATTTTCAGTTTTAATGACAAATCCAAACATTGCACCTTAAAAATACTCCAAAGTAAGTCTGTGTAAAACAGATACTCACATTTCAAATAAAAGCAGGTATCAAAATCCAGAAAAATTAATTCCAAATTAATGAAACAAAAGAAGAATCATTTAATAGGAATTCTCAAGGCACTTGAAAACAGGCAGGCCAAGTATGTTTAACTATAACACACACTTCATCACATTATATATACATACCAGATGATAAAGAATAGTGCTGACATCTATCAAAAAGAAAGGAACAATTTCTACAGCTATAGGGCTGCAATCTAAAAATTCAGTTTACTATATTTTCAGTATTTCTCAGAACATAAATTCAGTGAGGTAGAAACTTGCCCAGCTATAAATGTGCAACAGCAACCAGAACAAAAATCCATCATTTTCATGCATTAAAACACTTCTTTTATCCATCCATTGCAAAGCATTAAAATAGCATGTCATTCTAGTTTAATGTTTTCATTTCCTTCATTTGCGAGGCAAAGAAATTAAAACAACCAATTGTGCCTTGGCTCTACCCAGCATTAGCTCTCAGTTCTACAAGAAGCCTTATACACCTTCACATCCCTGCTACACTGAATGCTAAGGTGGAGCTGCCCTTAGTGCTTCATTAACGAGTGGATGCCCTCAGCCTGCACACTACAAGAATCAGAGCACAGGGCCGTCCTTCCTAATGAAACACCACTGTACCAGACACCACTGTCATGTGCAAAATGGACAAGACAGCTGGCATTTTGCACTACCCTCCATTATCATCATTCATCTATAGAATTTCTTGATTAAAAAGCAGTATGGGGGAACAGCTAGGCTATGTTTGCAGCATTGTCATCTTCTCTGGCAATAACTGAAAATACCATCTACAGTCAAACAGGATTTTTTGCCATTCTTAGCTACTGGAGTTTAAGTACACAGGAGCCAATCACATGTGTGCTTTGGCAGCAGTCCAGGGCACTAATTTGTAAGGGCTTTAACCTGTTACACGGGCACAGGTTAATCTTGGAATCTAATTTGTCTGTCTGTTAAATGCAAACTCCTTGTGGCAAAGGCTGTGCCTTCTTGCCGTTCAGAGTAGTTCCTCTAGTGCAACCACACTAAACAAAACTGATAACCTAAAGATGTATTAAGATATGAAGACCATCAGCTGATCCAACACAACCATTAGGAGCTTACACCTTCAAAGTCACCTTTGTTAAAGCTGAACTAATTTAACAAACTTATACAAAATCTTCCTTTATTCATGTCTATATTCTACATGACAAGAACATATGCTGTCACTAATCCATTCACTTAGTTAGCTTTGGCCAGTGGCAGAGAAATGTTTGTAATAATGCAGGCATATTTGAGATAGAACTACATTTGCTTATTGGAGGCCAAAAGACTGTGCTAGCAATCATTTTTAACCTGCCTAGGTTCTTCTGAAAGCTGATGATTCCTTTAAAAAGCTGTTTGAACACTAAAGAGATGTTAAACACAACTTATGTTCAACAATCTTAAGCAGTAATTATTTTTCCCTCATTTATCAAATGAAAAATAAAACAATTTAGCCTTCTACTCTTTTTTGCTGGTAGTGAATATTCTAAGAAGAGGGAAAGCCACAAATGACCAAAGTGAATGGGGCCATTGCCATGTTGGCAATTAAGTTATTCAAGACTGGGACATCTTTACCCAATGGCAGGACTCTCTTTGTATGGGGTATTGAACTTCAGGGCATGTTTGTTAACTTCATCAAATGCTTTAAAATACCATAAATACCATAGGGGATCTTCCTTTCCCCTACTTGCTTATACCAGTACTAACAAAACAAAATATTTCAAATATTATTGTTCTTCCAGAGCCCCACGTTTCAGGCAGTTTGTGAGCAATGTGGCAGATGACAAAATGCAAGACATCCAACAGCACTATTTAGCACACGGTTTTCACTCTTTGAACTTTGCGACTTCTTTGATTTTGTCTCCTCATTATGGTCACATTCTCCTGAGCTGATATATTCTGTGTGCAGTACAGTAATTCTCCTTTTATATACAACACTGAAAACCTTGGAATTATGCCATTTTCATTTGTGCAGGAGATGCAGAGGCAGTGGCTGCCTTTAACGTATATTTTCTCTTGGACAGTGGAAGTTTTTGAAAACAGAAAATGAAAAGTAAAAGACTTATAGTAAACATTTAACTTCTCTATAACAATCTAAAAAGGCCATACTTGCAATATTCTTGTCTTTTCAAAGTTAAATGATGAGGCCCATTATACCTACTCAACAACATGTGCTCTCAAGGAGGTAAGTTCTTAGGCAAGAGAATGATGCAAGCCTCTATGTGTTTAGCCAGAAATGTATTGGACTTAAAAGACATAAATAAAGTCAGAAGGAAATAAAATGTGTACTCTAAACCTATTCTTTTTTGGTCTCATCTTTTTAGCAACTGGCACCCATGTTAAAAAGGGAGGACAAAGCAGGCTCTCAAAGTCTCCCTGCAAACCCACTAGATAGGCAGAGCTTATTTTGCAAGTCACCTAATTAAAGTATTTCTCTAAGTAGATAATGGTGCTCTTAAGGGATGATGGCTGTCAGAAAATCACATACACTGATGGCCCTTGCAAGGCAGCTTATGCTTCACTCTTCCTGAAATGCGGAAAGAAAATACAAGAGACAAGCCTATCTTCCAGGCTAAGTTTTGTGAAACCAAAGAGAGATGTCAGTTCAGTTAATTGTGCAGAAGAGTCTGTCTTCCCTCTCCTTTCATGCCCATGAATAACAGAGCAGTTAACAATATTGACATTCAAACCATCATCATTGGGCATCTGAATTAACACCTCACAGAGACGAACAGACAAGTTCACACCTTTCAAATCTACTGGGCTAAAGGCACTTCTGTAGACATGCCTGTATCAGTAACACTTGGTTAAGACTTTGGAGGCACCATAAAAGTTAACAATTTATTTTTCCTTAATAAAAGCTCTGTCAGTGAAAAAGAAAGCAGTTGAAAAAGTATACTGTAGTATTACATAGCAATATTGTCCAAGTTCAGATTAGCACAAAATTGGTTGCTTACACCACAGGAAAATGTTTTTGCTTCTTTTTATGAGATTTTCTCTAAGGTTTTTATCAGTTGTTGCTCCATGTGACTACAGACAAACAGTTCCTTTTCAAATACCAACCACTCTAAGCAGCACTTTATACAACAGCTAACCTGTAATTTAGAAACCAGGGAGCAATTTTCTTACAGGAGCTGCTTCCTCCCTGGCTTTATCAGACCTCACCCAAACATTCAAGGAGCTATTAGATGGTTGTATGGTGCTTAGATAACAAATCCACCTTTATAATAATAATCAGAACAAGTTTTTCCTAAGGACTTTTAATCTACCCCAAGCTGAGTACCTAAACCCACATTGTAAAGAAAACAGCTTTGCACATTACAGCCAAGTTTTCCAAACCTATGAGGGTTAACCAGCTACAGCAATCCCACCTCTTCCCCTTCACAACACTGTCGTTACCACAACACTCTTTGGTATTCACAGCATTTTAGATTTTAAAGGATGCTAGGATAGCTAGCTCTTCCTCCTCTCTCTTAATTAATTCTGACTCTTCACCTGTTTTCCATTTCATATTCCCAGAGACATAAACTGTAAAAAATTAGCTCTTATTTATACCTAATAACATTTTCAGTTGAGGAGCTTATATTGGAATCATACTTGCTTGAGAGATACTGAATCCCCTTGAGACTGTCTGCCACAGATATTATCCCTTTTAATTTCCAATTCTTTTTATCACAAACCTTTCTCTACGCTACGGGACTGTGGAGATTACACAATAGGTGCTCTAAATAGAAGTGCTCCAAGATTCTTAAATCTCCATCTCCATCTCAAATTGCTACTTAAAAGCCAGTCAACTTTGAAGAGTTTTTGTAACAGGGAAGGTCTCAGTGAAGCGAATATTTCCAGTTTGAGTTACCTAGCCCTTTAAATTCTGTGTACCATCCATTTCTACGCATAATGCTGACTGAGAACTACAGACTCTGCTCCTATCATTTTTTTCTCCACAGTCTTAAGTGGGGTCATCTCCCTTATCACCACGGAATCAATGCCAGGTTACCGTGCCATCAATTTAATTGAGGGGAGGGCTGCTTAAACCATCTCACATTTCCCATTGAACATAATGGGATTCTGCCTCCTCCTGACCTGTGGTGGTGAAGGGACCTTCCCCAGGTGAAGGCTGGACTGCAGCCTAGCCACCCCTACCCCAAACCCCACTGCCCCTCCTCTCCTGAACACCGGGGTCTCCGTTAATCCTCCTGTCAAAGGCAGCTGGGAAGAGAGGGACTTCCAAGACAAACACTGCCTCCCCCATTCAGACATTTAAATAGCATTTGGTACTTTTAAAAGGCACGTGCTCTCCAGGGTGATACATGCATTCAACAAAAGCTAGTATGGAGAAAAAGAAGGCATGAGCACCTCACTTTCTAAAGAGAGCAAATATAAATAATTAGTCATAAGTGTTAGGTTTTGCTTGTTTTTTAAATACACAGTAAACAGATACCTTTTCCTCAGCAATCTTGATGACTGCCATCCTTAATGAGGTTTTGGAAGTAGGTTATGACTTCTGTGGGGAAGAGGATGAAAGAACTTCTGCTCCCCTGTCCCTTGCTGGGTGCCAGGGTTTTGGAAATTGCACATAAAGATCTGTATTGCTGCAGTGTCCTTTGTGGCAGCAGTATAACAAGTAAGTGTATCTGAAGAAAAAGTGAGAGTATTGGAACAGAAATACAATGGGTTTGTTTGCATTGCTAGGATTCTCTGGAATGTTAGGGTTTTGTGGTAATTTTCCTTTTCCTTTTTTTTCCCCCCCTTTTCTTCACTATATCCAAAAGATATTGTTAGAAAGTACTATCATTACCAGTATCCTTACATATTATACATATTACATACATATTGTGTGTGTGTATATATATATATATATATATATATATATATATATACATATAATGAATATAAAACTCCCAACCAAAACAGCAAAAATGTAAACTACAGAAAGGATTCTTATTCTAGTATGGAAACAGATATTTGCAAAGAAAACACACAGAGGAAGATCTATACAGTATTTTTGATACCTAATATGGCTTAAATAACTTCTATCATGACCAATCTTCTCTCTTCAATGACAAAACACAAGCTAAATTCAAAAAGCACACTTCAAAACATTGCCTGCTAGCCCCTGAGAATTGAACACAGATAATCTTTCTTTCAGGTGCAGCACATTATCTGATCAACACTACACAAACTGATTTCCATAAGAAATTCTAGCCTAATCATGCAACCTTCATGTTAATTTAAAAAATAGTCCTTGATTTTGAAATGAAGTTGAAAGTATAGTGTCAGAACAAAGTGAAAGAGTTATCATTAGCCTTCAAATGTGACAAATAAGAAAGACACAAACAAGTGTCAGGATAATTAAAAAGGCATTGTTCACTTTTTAGAAGGAAAAAAAATGAATTGCACGAGAAATATTAAGCTAACAAAGAAAGAGCAAATATGAGTAGAAAAAATGACAGTTATCTGCAAAATTCATAAATGTGTCTTTTGTATAACCGTAATGATCATATTTTATGCTGTCATTTTACATTTAATTGCTCACCCTGGTACTTTACTTCATAGCAGCCATCAGTACCCCACAGAGCCAGATGCTGAATTGCAAAAAAACATACTGTGACCACGGACTTATAAGAAAGTAACTTTGCTGAGCTGTGGTGTATGACAAGTTAATTTTTGCAATTATACTTTTTCCAAGAATAAATGAAACTGCAGGTCATTACTATTCTATATCATTAAAAAGAGGCAGAAAATGTTCTTGATCATAAAGGCCTCAAACTCATTTTATCATTACGCTGACATATGAAAGCAACTTTACAAGCTGCTTTTGCTCAATGTGACCTAATGAAATAAGCACCACCTCAGCTGAAATATGTAAACATCTTGATACATTAAGAAGCACATAACTAAAGAATATTGTTATTATTACACAGTGCTAACCCATCATATGTCAGGAGAGAAATGCTATATGGGCTCAGCTTACTCACAGCTGTTAGCTCTGCTGTATTACACTGCATGTCAAAGTACTGAAGGGACACGGATGCTCAGTTGTCATGAAGACTGAAATTGTCCCCTGTTCATTTCTCTTCCTAAGAGTCATTAAATGTTAGAAATGTTTTTTAAAAATAATTAAGCATGAGTAATGTCCATCACTGTCAAATTGTCTGTGCAATCAAACAGCAAGAGAGCAGATATCATTATGAAACATGTAATGTCTGCCTTCTGTATCAGTGCTTACGTTATCTGAAGACTTACTAAGAATTCAGAAGTTGGGATGTTCTTTACATTTCAAAATATTTACTGTACATGAAGAAATCAGAAATTCTCAGTGCATTATTTCTCATAAAATGCTTTTTCATTTTCTGCACAATTGCTTTACTTTCCCATCACCAATGCAAACTATAACACTCAAGTGAGGAGAAAAAGAGATTCTGCTTTCCAGATGAATACATTTATTAAGACAAAAGAATGAGAAGAAAATGTTTCAATTGTCATTGCATCTGTTTGCAATAAATGTCAAGAGCCTTTTAAAAAATTGACTACAGAGCTGACAAAAGACATCAGGTTGACAGGCAAAGAGCTGGAAATCCTCAGTTCACCCACTGAACAAGAAAATACAGGGACCCCCAAGCCACAAAACACCCTGATTTTCAGAATCTTCTCTGCCAATCCATCTGATCCTTAATATTGACTGAGCCATATATATAATTTCTTAACACATCCTTTGGTATATCTCTCAAGTGAAGAGTGATTATTTACTTCAGTTTTCTCTTCTGAGAATGAGAGAACAGAGACCGGTAGAGAGGTAATGGAAGAAAAGGTCCAATAAATCCTGTGTCTGAGATCTTCAAATTCAGGGAATTAAGCAGAAACTAAATCAAATCAGATTTTTTTAAAACAGTTCACATGTTACTTCATACCTTCATACCCTATTCTCATCCAAGTCCTAGTGCTTTCCCTCTGAACAAGACCCTTAACTACTCTGAAATTATTTATAAGTGCTAGAGTTTGATAATTTGGAATATCTCTCCCTTTTTCTTCCCTTGATTTCCTTGCATGGCAGCCATGGATCCCTGCATACAAGATTCTCTCTATTCATATACAGGTTCTGCAACAGCAGCTCTGCTGTGTTTTCAGAAACACAAAACAAGCATCTAAACACACTTGCTATCAAAACAGAATACCACAAACATTGGACATAGTTGTTTTTTCTCTTACTTAGAAACTAAAAATTTATTGCTTCAAGCAAATATTTTTGTCAAGAATAAATTAGAACTACAGAGAGAAAGAAGTAAGGTTTGAACTTCATACCATTGCATACTTGTCCTCTATAGAAATGGAACACTATCCAATTAACTCTGTGCAGCTAAAAAATAGGAGGAGATTGTCCATAGGCAGGGTATCAAGAAGCTTTTAAAATCTCCAACAGCACAATTTTAATCTCAGTGCATCCTATGTGCAAACAAATCATTGCTATGGAGATAAAACTTTACTATTGTAAATATAAGCATAATATTAAAATATATTCATAGTACTTAGTAAAGAATATACTTCTTGTCCTGGACTACTAAATACGTTGCTAAAAATTTGTATATGCAGCATGGAACCTTTTTCCAAATTTTTTTTTTTTTTTTTTTTGTTCAACGAAGTTTTAAAGTCAGACTTATTTACAGGATGAGGAAGAAAAAGATTTTCCTCATATAGAGAAAAATTAGAAAACGGGCACTGCTATTTTTAATCTAACAATCTCTATCAGTACTCCTGTTACAATGAATTTGACACATCACAATTCTATTTAAAAACCAAAACACAATGAGAAAGCAGAAATCTGCATCTCACTAACCACCAACACCTGTGCAATGTAGCAACAATGAAAGGCAACATGTGTTCCCTTCCTGCTAGGGAGGCAGCATTTAGGAAAATGGTAAGAACCTGAAGCAGTTGTTATGAGGTTACTTACATAAGCAAGGATGTGGTAAAAGAATCTTGTCTGCAAACCTTTGTAAACTTGTAGACCTAGCAGAGCTCAATACAGAGACATGGGATTACCTAAGCAGAACAGTTCACAGAACCAGGGCTTAACACAGGAAGGACTAAAACCTACCTACCTATCTCTCTTCTTCTTTCACTGTCAGCTTTCATCTGTATTCATTATTTTCAGTGTAAAACTGCTTTTGCATACCTCACAATACATTTATATTTTATTATATGCATGACTAGAAGAAAAAAAATAGCATTATCCTAGAGGAGTCTGCTTGGGCTTTTTTCCTGAACCCTTTACAACTCCCTTTCACCTTCAAACCAAAGGTAACAATTTTTGACAAAAAATAGGCAAATTTAAAATAAAATACTATTAAAGCTCTTGTTCACAAAACAGCATTAAAGCCACAGTACTGCCATTTGATACATTATTAGAAACAAAAATAAAACATTTATTAAAATAGAATAATGCAATAATGGAAATTTTAAAAAATAGTAGATGGTCTTTAACTGTCAAATATGGATTTTTCATAGCTGGTACACAATTTACTGTCACAGGCACTTTGGTTCTACAGAAGTATTAGTACAGCTATTAACTATTTATTTCTTTAGCTGACAGTGTGTTTTAGGATAGGGATTTAAATAATTTACTTCTACATTCTACTTTTTAAATTTTGCTGCTAGGAATTCGTGCAACAAAGTTGTAGAAAAAACACATGACGCTTGTTGATAGTGATAGAAGACAGGATTATTATAAAAACCAATTATATCTTTTCATTCTCTTTTGCTTAATTAAAGCAAGAAGAATCACTATCTTTCTCAGCAGTAATCATGTGGAAGCTGTATAGCACAGATACAGTAATTAACTTAACCTTATCACTTAACTCTATTGGGTCATTGGAGTGAGGCACAGTATCAGTGCTCAGAATCAATGCTGTAATGCTAACATCTTTGAGCAGTTCGGAGATTGAATAATGCCATCTGTAAATGGACAGTCTTTGTTCCTGCTTAGCTATGCTGCATAAATGTTCCTGCTCATAACTTTAATATGGCAGCTTAACCATTTAATCATTGTACATTAATACATTATCAATATTGTGAACATGTAAGTACAAAATTACTTGTCAAGGTAATCAGATATTACCGATTTTTGTGCATAAATACGATACGTGTGGGATTTTGTCTTAATTATATATTTTAATGAAAAAAGATATAGCCCAGATTTTTTTTATTTCATTTAAGAGAGATTTGAAAAGAATGATCATTTCTAAAGATAAACTTATTTTTGTTTCATCTAAAGCAGCTTTATAAAATGAAAAGAAATGTCCTGTATTTTCTTTGGTAAAATTAGCCAAGTGTGCAAAGTTTAGTGTATTTTAGCTATACAGGGGATACTTGGGCATCTGGGGGATTTTCATAACTGAAGACTTGTGCTGTATCACAACAAATTAAGCGTAATTAAACACTCTGTTCAGTGTCTATTGTTAATTGCAGCAGCTAATTTGATGCTTAGTTAGTGTTATGTTCCAAACTATTTCCAAGCACTCAGAATTCTTCAGTTAAGACTGCTTGCTTTTAGCTCTATTTTTTTTTTTTTTTACCCTCGTTTGACAGATTTTAGCTCATTTATTACTTTTGTTAAATGATCAGAAATTCCCTTGCCAAGACAGTACTTTGAGGTCCTTCACTTTCACCAAGTCAGACACTAAATCATAGGGGACAATTATCAGCAAATGCTCTCCGACAGGCCCTAAGCCTGCTGAGGTAATGCAGCTGACAAACTTTGATGCGCCATGCCCGTGCACATTATGTTCACGTAGTGTGTACATCTGGGCACCCTTTATGGCGATGCAGCAAACAGCCAATCATTTATTCCACTCTAATTAGCACACATGTAAATCCTCACCAATCAAGCCACTCACAGGGTTACCGTTGTGGCAGCCATACAGCAAGCTGGCAGGACACGGGAAGAAAGTACAAGAAGCAACTATTGGGTTTGATTTGAACCGGCCGTCACACCACGGCAGGTCCCCCCAGTCCTGACTGTAACCAGCTCTCCCCTTCACAACCCATCATCGAGCTCCATGCGAAAAAGGTCATCGGGCAGACTGCCGCCCGGCCAAGATGCTTTGATTCTTTGCAGGCTCTGGGAGCACACCTGAAGCGACGCGCGGCTCCGATAGCTCACAGCGCCGGAGCTGTCGCAGGCAAAAGTCAGGCGTAGCTCTAAAGCATGCAGCACAGCATGGAGTACACGCTACCTCAAAGAAGCACTGTCCACCTCAATATTTTAGATCCTGTTATGTCGCCAGGAAACTATCTGCCAGGTGTCAGCATCCCTTTTCTTCCTCACAAGCCCAGGTGCCTCTGCAGTAACCCTTTTATTTTGAAATAAATAGCAAACGCCTTCAAAAGGACAGATTCAGGCATTCAGAGAATCTACTGACACTGGTTTATATTATGCAACTCCAAAGAATACAGTGTACTTTGAAATACCTAAAGTGGTTAGCTCCCATTTCCCAAAATTGAATCAAAGAGGTATGTAAGACCCTACAGTGCTATTCATTACTAAATTAGAAAATGCTCCATTTCAAAACAGCTTTAAAATGTGCATGCATACTGTCAAGGATACAACAGTTAGCCTTATAAAGTATTCCTCAAAACGGAGAGTATTTCTTTTTAGAACAAAAATCCACCTAAATCCCGTGCCTTCATGTTTTCACTGCTTACTGCCAGAAAAAAAAAAGAAGCAAGTAAAACTGCATTTAGCAGTAGGATTTAGCTACACTGATTTACATTTTTATTCAATGGATTTCAGGGATGGAAAGACAGATCCACTAAATGCATTTCAAACTTTTTAAACTTATGTGTATTTGTACTCATCATTTTTCTTTATGTTCATCTAATTAAACATGTTTGCAAATTGACTTGTTATATTATACAAATAATGAAGCAAGTATCTATGAGAAGTATGGCATTGGTCTCGTTTTCAAACAAATTGTCAATAAAGCATCACTAGAAATAATTATTCCTGTAAAATTATATGGACAACTAGAAGAGAGGGGCAGAAAGGAGAACTAAATTGTTCTGGTCCTTCTCCAGATAAACCGGATCGAAGACAGCAAAATGAGAAAAATCTGCTCAAGAACTGTTAGAATCTAATTTTTAATCAAGTTTTACCAACAAAAGAAAATTTTAAATGAGATTATCTTCTCACAGGAAAACAAAACGAGGAAAATAATGCAGTGAATATTTCAGGTCTATCAAAAACCAACAAAGCAAGCAAGCATATTTATCTCAGCCTCCATTAACAGAAAAATATTGGGATGTGGAAAAGAGAAATTTCTTCTAGCCATTATGGATGCTTTCACAGTTGATGCTGCCTCTCCAGTTAGTCTGCCTTTCCTACAGAGCTACCACCCAGGGGGAAAGCAGGTTGTAGCTCCGCCTGGATCTAGGCACTCAGGTAAGATGGTCTCTGCCATATTAGCAAGAAATCACTGTCCACTTGAGCTTAAGGAGAGTCCTTTGGAGGAGAGGGGAAATCACCTTATGAATCTTATGGCTTATGAATCCACTCCTGGGATATCTGTAACTTATCTACTGAAATCAGACACTCTTATTCTGAATTTACTCCCAAATCAATTGGAACATTTATGTGACAGCATGGCTTTGCCAAGACTGAGGTCAGGAAGGGTGGCCAGTGCAAAGAGCTCTCCCAGGGGGTTCCCAACCCACACGGAACAAGGGGGTGACCCAGGGTAGTACAAAACACAGCCCCCCTTTCCACCCCCTGAAGTGACACCCTCTAGGGCTAAAACATCAAATACCAACCAAGCACTGCTCCTGCAGGGATCACACCCTCACATCACAGACGAGGAACTCTCTGGAGCTGCTGGGGGTATTCAGCCATCACACGAAGCTCACCAGCCCCAGCAGCCACTCAAACCCCAGCCAAAACCAACTATTTCCATGCCTCCTGTAGCACTGTGAGCCTTTAGCACACAGTACAGGGGGCAGAGAGATCACTATGAATATCCCCCATCCCAATAAGTGACCTTTGCAGGATTCTTACTTAAATACACACTATCAGGAGACTTCTAGTGAAAATGGCAGGATGTAGTTGGCACCACAAACCCAAACACAGAAGGCCCTCATGGTTGAAGCCATGCATGCAGGCATGCAGGAGGCAGCAACCTCTGCCTTCGGGCTCTGCCAGCCAACCCCTAGGTCACACCTTGTTCCCAGGGAGCAGAGCCCCCATTGAGCCCCAGTGGGCAGGGATGCTCCCAGAACCAGACTGGCTGCCCTACTGCCAGCATGGCACAGGCAGAAACCCCATGAACCATATTCAGATGGAGGAACCTACACTGCCCAGGAACAGGGTAAGGCAAAGGAAGAGTGAAATAACATCCTGTGGTGATCAACAGCTGAGCATCACACTGCTCCCTACAGTAAGAAACACTGGCTGCTGCCTCCTGCACCAGTTACTGGATAAAGTCACCACAAAGCAGGGTCTGTGCTGCCCAGAGCAGAGGGGAAGGTGGTAATCAAAGCACATTCCTCTGAGCAGAGAGAAAGGCCACAGACAGACAGGTCACCTACACCAGATCTGTGGCAATTCTACACAGATAGATGAAAAAATACATAATGATATTATTTCCTCCTTTTCATATGTGTCTGCCAATATTTTTTTATTCATGCTTGATCAAGATAGGATTTTTCCTTTCCTCATTATCCCAGAATGAAAGAATATTGTCCATGTAACAATGCAATAAAATTTTGAACACAAATGCTTACAAACTGCTCAGAGCTCACAAAGTAACCCCTTTGATCTGTTAATAAAATAAAGAGAGCTACACATTAAGTAATCTGATCTAATTCCAAAAAAAAAAAAAATTTTTTTTAATCCTCCTTCTAGTTTATGGGCACTTACTTTTTTATTAATTATGTGTCATTTAAATGGAAAATTAAAACAACTCAGTATTTCCATTCTGCATTTCAAACTGCAGCTGCTTTACCTCTTCCGGCTATGCAAAAAATGTCTAGAAGTTACACACTAGGAGTTTTTAATGAGTTTTTACTACAAGATCCACTTATTTCACTTCATTACATACTGGTGGATGTTCTCTGACAGCATAGTAAGAAAAACAAAACAGAAGTTGCATCATCGTAATCATCATCATATTCCCAAAATCCTATGGCCACACCAGAAAAGGCAGCAATGCCCCTGTGCCATCTGCATGTCATTTAAACTGCTCCACTGTCAGCAAGCTGGCCAGCCCATTACAGTAGTTGGGTCAGCATGATTGCCCTGCAGCCTTTGAAAACCTGACCTTTTTGTCACATTTGAGTCAGAGAGCATTATTCTAGCAGTATGTATGGCTCTAGCAGGGCCACACACTCAAAACAGCATCCCAGCCACCTTGAGGAAGTGTGAACAGATATAAGAAACTATCCAGAATGACAGATGATCCTGAGAACATGAAAAAAGTAAATGAAATACAGGAGACCTCTGTTTTCATTAGGGGGAAAAAAACCCTCAGTGAGGATTAATAAAAATTATGAAGGGAACTGACGCAATCACCGTAGGTGGCTATCTCAGCTCATCTCAAATGCAAAGGCAAGGAAAGCTCGCCGTAGCTATAAAAGGCAAAGGCAATCAGGCAAGAAGGGCAAATATGTAGGAACTCTAATTAACGAACAATAAATGCATAAAATAAACTGCCAAAAGATGAAATCAAAGCAGGTACCTTTTTTTTTTTTAATGAGACAATACACTGATCCACAATTATTTTTGTAGCAATTTAATTATGACAATGAATGGTGTTCCATTTTTTTTCTTGTTTCTTATGAGAAATTGTAAAGCAGCTTGTTAAAGTAACAAAAATATGTATTTTTTTCTTCATTTTCTCTTTAAACATGCTTCCATCAGCTTAATGGCATAAAAGACTGATGTGCTGTGTAAATTCTTGTCTGTTGAACTCACCTGAACCAACATGTACTACTAGCAGGAACAGCATTGTCCCAATAGTGCCCAAAGACAGGTTATTTGCAGTCTATAGGATCTGCCTGCTGAACTGAAAGAAAAATTCAGTAGTTTATAATATCCAGTGAGTATAAAATTTCAGGATTGTAATGTCGTTTTCTGCACAAAATTCTACCCATCATTTCCTCTAGGCACTATTTGCCATGTTTCCCAGAATGCATGACAGTATTTGAGTAGTCTATAGAACAACTGAAACACCTCTATCCACCATATTTAAGCAAATAAATCCAAATATGATCTAAAACTTCTGTTAGGTAAAAAGTTCCTGATGTCAATTTATGTTCAAATTATGTTTAAAATTCTGAAACAGAAAATGACTTAGCAATCATTGATTATGTTTTTAAGAAGTTTTACCACTGTATAAAACTTTTTGTAAATTTGAGATTATCTGGGATTAAACATCTTGTATGATATAAATAATAGAAATTGTTTCACCATACACATGCCTCAGGTGTTTTACCTTCCAAAATTAAGCCTGTGGCATAGCAAAACCATTCACTACATGAGACAGAAGACACAGAGCAGTATTTGCAAATAGAGCAAAGCATATGACCAATGGCCCACATAACCCATCTAATACAAAAGAAGAGTGGTTATTCCAGAGAATCTAAGTAAAGGACTCCAAGACTGATTTACATAAAGCCATGTTAGCTATTTATGAAGAAAAGCACTTTTCTATCACTCTCAGGACCATATTCAAGCTAACACGCTCTCCCTGGATCACCACAACTGGGCCCAGTTTTTCTGTACTCATGCTCACTGTTGAATAATGGCTAAAGAGAATGTGGGGGGATATCCTTGAGGATCTGAACACTACCATTGCTGCCAAACACAGAGATTCCAGGAAGTCACCAGATGCCTGGCAGAACTCTCCCATGCCACATGTCCTTCTTCAGAGGGTAAATAAGAAAATGACAAGGAATGACAGTAAAAGGCTTGACATGTTCATGTACCTTGGCCTACAGACTCATCCCTGCCCCCTGCCTTTTTTCTTTCTTTTTTTTTTCTATTTTTTTTTTTAAATCTGTCACCTCTACTATTCCTGTTTCAACCATTTATGTAATTTCATTGTCTGTTATGGCCATCTCCTTATTTGCAGGGCCTGTAGGCATTAATTTTATTTAATATACTATATGCTTGACACTCCACATGGTGTTAATGAGTTGCCAGCTGCCTGTTGTGATACAAGAAGTAACCGTAAACCCAGTGTCGCCTTTACTCCTGCACTGGTTCAGTTTTCTATTGTGACACATAAATGTCAACTGGTATGATCAGAAGTAAACAGTCATGACAGACAGGAAAAAAGGAGCTGACAGTTGAAGGTGATGATATCCATTAGGCTTCTACAGCTGCCACCTCCTGGGGAGACTGCTGAAGGATTTGAAATGTGGTGCAGAGCTCCTGGCTAACATGGCTCTATGACAAAGAATATGCTTACCTTCAAAATACCTGGCCTACCACCTAACCATCTGGCTTATTATCATTCAGATAAATCCACTTATATGCACAGGAAGGAGAAAGCCATGATGGAACACCAGAAGTGCATAAAAAGGGCAGAAACATTAGTCAATCAGCCCGATGATACTCGAACAGTTGTTAAGGGAGCACGTCATTGCCTTGCTCACTTAACCATGGACATAAAAGAAAAGATCTTCCCAAAAAAGACAGAGTTTAAGATTTCAATTAAATTAAGCTGAATCTTAAGATGTCCATCAAGAGCAGTTAGAAGGATTATGTCAAGTCAATCTTTATTCACGTTTTACTCTTTGTGGTAGTAGATTAAACACTTCATTTTGTTGAAGAGAGAACTTTTACCTGATAAATGCAGAAGTAGGAAAAATCACTTAGGTTAAATACCAAGCCAGTTTTCTTATCACAAACCACTCCATTGGACGTCAGGTTATGCAAACCAACCAAAGCCTGTATTTGACGTGTGAGAGGATGGCTGAAGAAATTTGAGACCTCCCAGTGCGTGCAAATCCCCAGCAGACGCCAGTGCCTTTGCTCTCTCTCCCCCACACCTCTGCAACGCAGTCACAAAGATGTCAGGGCAGAATGCAATCCTCAGATGGCACATGTACCTCTAGGCTGCTGCAATTTATGCCAGGGCTAACACAGCTCAGCCCAGAAAATTAGAGCTGTAACTGCTTCCATGATCTCCTCCTTCCATCCCCCAACACCAAGAGCAGTATTTTTCCTTATAAGCAGCTCAGATAATTGCCTTTATTATACACAATATTCATTCCTTAGATTTTCATCACCAGTAGGGCCATTATAAATTATTTTAGCTGTACTCTTCATGCTTTTATCCCTGTATTGATTTTATTTTTAATGTAAACTTTTAAATTATAATGCCAGAGAAACAACTACTTATATAGCTACAAAGGCTAAATTAGCCAGACCTAAGAGAAAAGTGCTGAAGATATTTGATATGAAACATTAAAAGCAAATGTTATTTTATGTAATACTAAAATATAAAGAAATGCAAATGTAAATGTAGTTCCACCTTCCAGAGTACAGCAATAATAAAGTATTAGATTCAAGCATCATAATTAACTTAATCAGATGGAATTTTCTTTAATTCCCTAATTCTTCTCCTTCAGCCATCTAAGCTTTTCTCAGGTTGAAGAATATAAATATGAAAAACACCAGGAAATACTACTGAAAATGTCTCCCTTTGCTTGTGTTACAGTAAAGCACTGAGTACTTTGCAGCATGTCTAGTATTTGGCCACTGCAGTATTTTAGACACATAGGACACATCCCCACATCTACTAAGAAAATACCTTCCCATTCCTCTGACTTAGGGAATATCTCATTTAAACAGCTAAATGTATCACAGAATTTAAAGGCATGTTTTATCTGGCCTCTATAAAGGTAAGCACACATAATTACTGTATGTAGAATCTCAGCATTTGCAATTAGTTGAAAGCAATTCCAGTAAAAAATAAACCTGTTACACCATGGAATTAGAGCAATAGGTTAAATTGCAATTTTTGTCAACAAGTCCATTTTTACTCTATCGATTTGCACAAGGTGATACGATGCACTGATTTGAATCTTATACAAAGAAGTGATATTGCACTAATTGAAAAATAATTGGATTCGCCCCACTTTATAACAGATTCCTTTGCACTATCAAAGTTTTAATCTCTGATGACTTTTGCAAAACTCACAACCTAAAAATCACAGATTTATATCTTAATTCAGATATGTCAAATATTTTAAGGTGAGGAATTCCAAAACAGCAGACTGTACAGTCTGCAATGCAAACATGAAACAAAAGTGAAAACGCTAACATTTTCTTTCCATATATTGTAGCAAATTAATTGTGTGTTTTGGTAACGTAGCTTATTAGTTTTGCATAATTTAAGTTTTAATTCATCGTTTAATTTTTAATTAAGTAGTCTCTTTCAAGATGAGCTTTCTACTCGCATTTTAGTTAGATGCTAAACATGCAATGCATAAAAGCAGTGGCAAGAATGTAATATTTACTTCATATGATTTCTCTGTGATTTCAGACATGAAAGTAACCAATTTTTCAGAGTATAAAATAACAGCAATTGTAAAATGTCATATAAATTTTAAATAATTAAAGACCTCTGAAAATATCTGAAAAACTAGTGGAGCAATTATAGTGAGAAGAGCCACATACTTTTCACAGATTATAGATTTGGCTATAGGGTTTTTTTTCAGTAGTTTGGTTTTGTTTCGGAATTGGGATTTCTTTTTTTTGGGGGGGGGGGTGTTTCTCTCCACAAATCCTACAAGTTTGCTAGAGCAATAAAACAGGATTTCACCGTTCTAACCTCCATAGCAAACATGACTAACATTACACAATTCCAAATATAGAGAAATAGGGGAAGGGGTACATTTATTTTTGCACATAAACAAGAAATTTAAAAACAAAAACTATTTAAAGTCACAACAAAAAAAATGTTATTAATTGTAATTGTGCACAATGCTAACATGAATGTTTATCTGTGCGTATGAAAAAACACTTAATTACAACATTATAAACTCAATAGGTATGAATTTGTTAAATATTATTATTTTTAATTACATAAAATTTATTGATGGAAAAAAAAAGAAACAAACCAGCAACAACAACCAAAACAAACCCAACACACCCCTTGTTTTAAGAATATATCTGTCAGTTCAACTGAATATTTGGAGTGCTCCCAGAACTTCTCAGGCCCACACAAGCCCATTTTCAAGGTGAAGGAAGGTTGACATCAACATACCTGAGACGTGTAACAACAATACCCAAAACTAACCTAACTGTATATGCTTTTTGCAGATATAACATAAAGACATAAATATGAGTGCAACACCAAGCAGTATTATCTTTGCACATTTTCTCCATTGTCCTGAAAAAACCCATTATTTGTTTAATTGTAAGGTTTTTTATCAGAACTTCTTTAGTTATAAATAAGACTTTTAAACTGAGTTCCAAGTAGTAACATCTGCAGTGTCCAGAAAGCATCCCCAGACAGAAAAGTACCAGCAGAAAAACACCAAAAAATAGACAAAAACATACATGTCCCTTTCTTTAACAAAAGGGAAGCAGCTGGCTATTACAGTTCTGGAAGATTCTGTGACTTGTTTCTGAGGGAAGGTTAAGTCATTTGAGTAACTTTCAGTCTCTAAACATTGCAGTGTATTTTATAATTGAGTATTTACTAGCTGGATCAACTGCAGTGAATTACACCTTAGAAAAAAACAATTCCTTGTAGGATTCATTATATAAATTCCAGTTTCTCTGTTTCACCCGAAGTTGTTAACTTCTGAGGGCATTCCTGCCAGGAGGCCAAGATCTCCCAGAAGCACCATTGCTGCCAGGCTCTTGTTTCAGTGGCATGGTGGAGTGGAGGCCCTGGAGGATGCAAATTCAAATAAACTTCCTCAAGCAAACTGCCATGAAGTCTCAGAAAATTTGCTAGGTAAGAAGGCAGGAAACAAGTTGGAAGTTTGCACTTCCTTAGAATGTTTCATTTTGGGCAAATCCACATTCCTTAAAGAAAAAGTTGATAAAATGTTTTTTAACAGGTTCCTTGTCGCTCAGCCAGGTTTCTGGAGGAAATGAGAAGTAATGAAACCTTGCTTGGAGATCCTAGTCTAGAAGCTGGTCACCCTTAGGGCCGGAGCTGCTCTCTGTGAACTGGGCAATAGCCTGTTCTTTAAATCTGACTACAGGGATCAGTTTCGTGATCTGAAATAAAGCAGCATCCAGTGCCGACCCCGAGGTGCACAATAAAGGTCTGTCAGGGGAGATACACGTAAAGATGGGCTACGCACAACTTAACAGTGGAGTACAGTTTGTGTTTGCTCCTGCTCAACAGGAAGCTGCAGGAGCAAGCCCTGTTTTTACAGACCTCTGCACTGCTACAATGGTCTGCTGTTCAGCTACCAATAAATGGGCTTGGGAGAGCAAGAAATCACTGTAAGGCTAAAGTTTAGATTAATCACTGTCATTCTTCTGCTTTACTGGGGCTTTACTGTTGTTTTAGGTGCTTTTGGTTGTGTTGTGGATTTTTAAAGAACTGGGTTAAGTACAAAGGCTAAGATTAGCCAACAAATACTGACTCTGAGAATACTAGTTCCCTCAGTTTGGCTAGCTTCCTACTGAAGCCAAGTGTTTTGAAAAAAATGAATCTGTCTTTATAATTTTAAGACTTTTCTGCATAGGGGTTAAGATAAAGCCTGTGGTAATCCTAATGGAAATCTCCAAGCCCACTTTTAAATCAACAAGCTGAAAAAATAAAGTAGGAGCTATAGAAGACTTGGGTTGAAACCCAATGGTATCACTTTACTTATGTCCAATTGAACTTTCTGACAGGAAGACCTGGGTAGATCAGCATTCACTGCAGGAAATGGTCACTTATTACAAAAATGTTACAAAAACTTCTTTTTCTAGGGACAAAAATACAACATGTAGTATTGAGGAACTCTCCAGCAGTTCCTCATCAACAGGGTACTAGCATTGTTAAAAAAAAAAAAAAGTTACTGAGCAATTCAACATAGGTTTTCTTTCCCTGAAGTGTAGCCATATAGCACATCTCCTCTAGACATTCAAAATCTGAATAATTGGGTCACTTGGCCTGTGTGAGTAACCTATTTTACTGTCATATTTATATAAACAAACAATTATACTTAATAATCATTCATGCTACTTGACTTATTCATCTTATCAGGTAACAGAACATGCACCAGCAATATAAAAGAGCCATGACAAAAACTTATCACCTATCCTTCAGCTGTATACAGAAGTACTGGAGAGAATGAAGATAAAACAGATTTCCAAATTCACACACACTTCCCAATATTGAAGGTCAAGCAGGATAGGATGGGAGCAATTCCTGCTTCCACACCAATAGATATCAGTAATGGCAGCTTCTGTCACTAGAAGATGCATCAGTGAGCTGTACGGGCAGATCAGTACTTGGGTGCTGGTGGCAAGGAGCTGCTAAGATGGGGAAGGTGACATACTTGTGATAAAAAATATTCCATTAGTCACTACTAAATATTCATTTTGTGCCAAATTTGTGGTAATTTTGAGTAACAGCACTGCTGATGTCTTAGTCTACATTATACCAAATACATATCTGCACCACAAATGCCATGTTTAAACCTGGCACTCTGGTTTGCCTCAATGTGCTGATGACCCAGGAAACACCATGAGAGAGTAAGAATTGACAAACCAAGCCCAAAAAAGCCCTGTAATTCTGCAAACATTTGTGTTAGCAAATTCTGTCTTCTCATGATATTATCCTCATGAGTTATTCAGTACCCAGCTGAAATTTCCATTGCACAGAGCATTTCCTCTACTGTGAGGACTGACAAACACAACCAACACACACACACACACACACACACACACACACACACACACACAAACTGGAGCCTTTCTTTCCATCAGGGCACTTATCGGGTCTTTTTTTTTCTTTCCTCCCCAGACACCTATCTCCACAAAACTTTCAGGAACAGAGGCCGTAACCTGAAGTACTATAATAAGGTGTAAATCATGTCTCAAAGACAGATCGATCAAAGTAGGGGAAGGTAGTAGGTTGTTCATCTCTCGAGGATTTAAGACATTACCTTCAAATGAAAAAAAATAAGCATTTTAAAATTTCGTTTTCTTTTCACCTAAGGCCCTAGCAAACAGTATAAATTTTCAGCAGCCATATCTATTTTTCAGTGGCTAAACTGGCAAATGTTTCTGAGCATTGCCATATTTCACAAACCGTGAGGGGTTTTCTGCTGTAGTTTTGGGCCCAGTGAGATTCAGAAAGTACAAAAGGGCACATAAGATGCTGTACGTTTTATACCCAGTAAACTCTGATCTGCGATTGATTTACACAGTGTGCTAAGTCTTTATTTCTTTTCCTTTAGCTTGGCAACATAATTTCACTTTGATGGTCAGCCTTTCAATTAATCAAAGTGGACACAGCATTTGCAGCTTCTTTTGAAGTCAAAAAGAATAGTGTGCTCAGGACCTCTTAAAATGAGACCACTTATTTAGGTACTTAAAGATGGCTGTCAACACCTAACTCCAGTCTCCTAAGTTTGAAATTGCTGACTTTAGTAATTTGCCCAAGGAAAGTGAAGCTGGGGCACAGAGAGACTACACAAAATCTTACCTCTCATGACCAAGAAGTCCTTGGCTCTTAGTTATAAGTGCAGACAAAGCTCTCTTTTGACTGGTTTGCCCGTACTGAAACTCAATTCAAGTACGCAGAAATAGACCATTTCTAAAACGCTGGTTTGGTCAGAACTGTTTTCTAGTGGGATCTTATGTCCAACTGCAATTATGTGATAATGGAATCCAGACATGGATTTACAAAAATCAGAGGAACATGGCAAACTTATAAGGCATTTCTCTGTGCTTGACTACTCAGATGAATTGCATCCAGGTCAGCTGAGCACTGGCTGTACCGTGCTTAATTTCAATGCCCAGAGGCAGACTGCCTGATAAAGGAAGCAGTGGCAGACATTGCAGCCCAGCACACAAGCCAGCAACACACCTCCTTTGTAGAAGCGTTAACGTATTCACAAGACCTCTTCTCATAAACTAAGAAGGGCTGGAGCATTAATAAAGTCTAGGAAAAAAGAATTAGCATCAGGGTGGAGCTGATTTTCCAGTCCCATGTCTTTTTTCCCTCAGTTATGTGTCAAACAGCTTGTCTGTGCTGACATGCAAGTGTAGCTGGCATAGGTGATGGGAGATGATGTGCTACATGAAGGAGACCACCAGAGTTCATATCGGGGCCGTGGTGGGCTGGTTCCTGGTTGTTGGGCCACAGCGAGGCCCAGAGCACCACACTGCAGCGGCGGCTGCTCCCTACCCTCGTTAAATCAAAGCAGCAGCAGCATGCCAAACAAATGCTTTGCTTTGCTTGACACACCTTTTAAGAGAAGTACATGAACTACAAAGGTCCAGGGAGGAGTTATGGTGCTAGAAACAGGGAAATGGATTGTACTTTGTAAACTTGCAAGAGATCACAAAAAGCCATAAGCACTTTTTCCTTCTGTTTAGAAATACATCTTACTCTTCAGTTGTAACACATAATACATTACATCAGAGTATTGCAGGTAAAATACTTGCTTTGTAAAGTTTTTGGTGTGTACTGACTCCCAATACTCCTTTCTCCAATAGAGAGAAAGAGAGTTCAAAATAAACTCAATATTTAGATAACTACAAGCATACACTGCCATTCATCTAATGCTAGTCCACCTTTTCTTCAGAAAAGTATTCTGCACTTCATATATATTATGAAACATTCCTCCACCACAGTATTTTTGATCCCACTAGCACTTGCAATGGTAGACCAGATTTTTAGGCCTATGGCCCTTAACAAAAACAATAAAAAATAAAAATTCCTCAAAAATTTTCAAAATGAGGAGAGAAGGAAGCAACTCAGGAAGCACAGAAATGGCAGCACACCCCCACCACAGAATAAAATTTGGATGATGCTGTGCTTCAGTGTCACAAGTAGAAATATAATCAAAAGCTTTCATAGCTGATGTATGTCTCCACCTACAAAATGTAATACTCTTACAATCAGGTATTTTCAAAACTCACTGATATCTAATTTTTACTCAAGACTTCATCTTTTGCATTCGGCGTTTATTATTTTTAAAAGTTTAGATTGCATCAGTAAGAACACAGGATGTCCTAAAATGTTACATTTCATACATTTTCAATTCTGCCTAAAATACTCAGTTCATTTCCCTCTCAAGTCTCAACTTCCACAACAGCAACCACACAGCAAATTTTCACAATAAACTGAGACTTACAGGGTACTACTGGTTGACAGTTGAAGTTCAAAAAAATTTATACCACAACACTACAGTACTCCCTGCACTAGCAAACAGGCAAAATGTAAAATAAGATTCTCTAGGTGATCTGTAAAAGAGAGAAGTGTCAACCAGTCCATATTATAAAATTCTTGAAACTAAGAAATTGCAATTTTTAAACAGAAATTCTTGAAATGAAAATAGAAGCAAATTGAATAACCTGTTTAATTAACTCTAACACAGTCGCCTAGGATAGCAGCTAGCCTAGGACTCAGAAGTTTATCAGGGGAAAGAAATGACAATGTTTAGTATACCACTCTGAAAGGGACAGGAACAAAATACTGTTTCCCATCAAATTTGCTTGTAAAACATGTATGCTACCTCAGATAAACAGTCACATGCCGAAATAATCTGCAAAGCCTCATCACAAACACCACCAAA
Organism: Serinus canaria; assembly: GCF_022539315.1. Classification (NCBI taxonomy): domain Eukaryota; kingdom Metazoa; phylum Chordata; class Aves; order Passeriformes; family Fringillidae; genus Serinus; species Serinus canaria. The sequence continues at coordinate 93,871,801 of NC_066315.1, forward strand.
ACTATCTATCTTAAGAAGTAAATCACTTTTAAGACAACTGAACTTGTAGGAACACTGCAAACAGGTGTGTCCCTTAACATTTATTCCATAAAAGTTCCTGTGAAAAGACAATCTTAAGTGATCAGTGTCATTTGGACGTGTTGCATCCAGCCTAATAATTAATGGTGCTTAGGCTTAGTAGAACTGCTTTGTGGGTGTATCTTAGAGCCCAATAAAGCCCACTTACACAGATTAAGAAGATGATCAAAACATATTACACCTCCCAGTCTTCACATACTTTCCTCTTGTACCTCGAGGTACAAGAGGAATCAGAAATCTCTGAACCTTATATAGAATCAAAAGCAGAGGTTGACCAGTATCACAAAGTATTTCTCAGCTCAGCAAACTCAATGTAGTTCATTGTAGGCTGTTCCATTCCCTTCTTACGCAATCTGCTGAACATCTATGTTGTGTTTTACTGTGTGCTCTGTAAACAATATTACGCAAAACCACAAAGTAGCCAACAACACAGCATAAAAGCAAAAGACTTGCTCCAAACAAACACAGCTCACCTTCCCTTCTCTCTGCAGGCAGGGAGAGTGTCCTGCTCAGAACATTTCACCACTGGGTCAAGAGAAAGAAAAGGTGAGACAACTGCAGCAAATGCAAGGCAGACAAAATTAAGGGTATCTTTAAACACATGAATGTGGAACAGGTAAGCAGATGTATGCTGCCATGGGCATAGATCCCACAAACAATCTGTGGAAATATTTGCTCAGCCTATTCAGTTCTGCAAACTGTGTCATGATTTGTATCACATGTGAGCAAATAACTCACAAATAGAGATTTATAAACAAACTGCTTACTGAAAATCACCTACTCAAGTCCAAGAGGCACATTTAAGCAGGAACAGAGCAACGGCCCTTCATCAAGCATCTGTGCCTTTAGCTTCTACATTTGTGTGGTCTAACACAATTCCTGAAAGTGGATAGCTCACAGTGAGTCAATCTGGCTATGACACTGGAAAATAAACATTTACACAAACAGTTTTATATGCACCACAACTAACCAGTCAGTTTGCCATTACTTGGATGTTTAAAGTTTAGAAAATACACTGTAATCTCTATTTGTTCCTTGCTTTAAAACAAAACACACAAACTCCACCAAAACTTAAAAGGGGTAATACTAAAAGCAGCATTAAAAATATGAATGTGATGAAATCCAAAAACGCTTCTTCACATCACACACAAGCCAGGGCACACAACTTACATATGTATGCAGATGATTATAAAGAAAGATTTTACATCACATGAAAATTAACTTGTGTTTTATAGAATAAAGATTAAAATAATCACCTAGAGCTCCCTTTCTTGATCCGTGGGATGTTTTCTATTGCAGTAATGATGTCATCTTTTTAACAGTATTTACTATTTCTAACCCATTTCACTGTTGCTACACCTTTCCACCACCTCCCTGTTCCCAAGCAAGGCATCTCCTTGGCAGTGTACACTTGCCCCCAGGGAACTGACCCCCTACTTTGGAAGGCTGAGATCAGACAGCATGGGTGTCCTGCACAAACTGTGCTTGTTGATTTTCACTTTTCTTGTTTTCTCCTGCTGTCTCTCTTAAAACTATTCCTCTGCTCCAAAAGCAGCAATTCTTTTTTCCTCTGGATTCTTCTAATAAACCTCACCAGCTGCCCTCCAAGGCAACTGATCTCTACTTCTGTCAAGCTCAAAGGCTGCAAATGCTACCTCATATCTGAGGAAGAGTTAAAAATGCCTGAAGTTTATGTGTCTTTTCCAAGGGTATCAGCTGTTCAATTACGAGGTATTATCTCTCCCTACAAACCTAGCCACTGAATTTTCCATGCTGTATTGCTCATCAAAAAATTGTGCTATGGTTTCTTCTGTGCTCCATGGCAGCCATATATCAAGGAGCATTGGGAGAAGCTCCACTGGAAGGAGATACCAAATTATTTGGGTTAAACATTCCCAGTCATGTTACAGAGTGGTGAAAAAGAAGAAGAAACTGAATGGAATTAAACTTTCTATTACAAATTGCAGCTCCCTGTATAAAGAAAATCGCATGCCAGGAGTCCAAAGAGTTAGGATGCAACTTCCCCTTTTATCAATACTTGCAGGAAATCACTCACCTTTTTATGGAAAACAATGAACTTTTTTGATACAATGGTGACCCAGATTAGAAGAGTAAATGGAAAAAAGTATGAAAAAAAAGACTTTTTATTATTCCTTGCAATCAAAATGTAAAAATTTAAATGATCTGAAAAAGCACCTCTTTATTAAAGAGTTGATGAAAGTGTGGGTCAGTACTATTATCCTTTTAAATTAATAAAAAAATCCTTATCTTTTAAAATTCAGAAGAATGATGTATATTTAAAATATTCTGTAATTACTGCAAAAGTATTAATTAACAGTTCATGGATGCGTAAGTAGTGAGATGGAGGAATGAGCCAACTACTCACTATAAATATAAGCTTAAAAAATCATTTTATAGCATTTTTGTAGCTGTATGATGTTAGGCAGGTCATAACACTAGTACTTTTCCTCTGAAAACCTAATAATTATTAACCTTTTTAATTTTTAAACTGAATATTGACTTTGCAATAAATTGGAGTGAGTTCAATCTTACAGTCAATTCCAAACATGAAAGAGTTTCTCTTTCAGCTACACTGACCATTAGCACTAATTTAGAGATATTTTCTTAGGCTTGACTCAAAGAGAAGTCTGAATTATCTTACTGCAAACGATTTCAAGTAACAGCACAATAATTCATATATAAAGTGCAGAATTATAGATACATAAAATCACTATTTTCTCTACCAAACTGTAAAAGGATATTAGAAGTTATTCCAAATTGCATGGGAATGCCTTAATGTACACAAAACAATCTTCCTTCCACAGTAAGACCCAGAGGTATAGAGGAAAAGTATGAGATAACAACAATTCTGTTAACTTCAGCCCTTCAGGAAATGCAGTGGATCTGCTTCTATATTTTAGGAATATTTTGTTCAATTTTTTTTGTTACCTTTTCAAAACAAACCAAAAAAAAAAAAAAAAAGCTTTCTGGTTAGATTTGATAATTACTAGTTCTGCATGCCATCCTTCAACTCCCAGAAATGTCCCTCTTGTCACCAGAGGAATCTGAATCACAGTGTAGTTAAGAAACTCCCTCTTGCTCAGCCCATGGAAGGCTGGTTCTGGTCAGGCAGAGATTCCCTGCTCCTTCAACCATTCCCTTCTCTCCCCTTTGCAATACTGAGCCAAGGTTGCACCCGCACACACAATGGGAAGGATTGCAACTTCTTATCCTGGGAACCCAAAGGGAGGAAGGAAGAGGTGGTGGCAGGGGTGCATTTCCTGTGTAGGACAGGCTGGAGAAATTAGTCAACAGACTAAGGAGAGGGTGAAAGATCCAGGGGTCCATGAGAAAAACACTTGTGGCACATGGGATGTGGGGACCTGATCTGGGAGGGGACAACTCGCTTCAATGGTGTGAGAAACCAGCTAGGCAGCTAATGGGGTAAGAGACGCTCTCCAAGGAGCTGTAAAAGCCAGAACCAATGTGGCTGGAATTTGCAATGACAGGATTTCAACGGGGTGTGGACCAATACATTCAGCTACACGTTGGTGAATGAGCTAGAGAAGAGCTGGTAAGAAAAGGGTGGGTAGAGGAAGCAAAACATGGCAGAAATAAGATTTTATAATAGTAATATAGGAATCTTTCTAAAAAGTACAACTCAGAACTTCTCTATTTCATACTAACTTCTCCATGGACACAGAGCTGCCCCAGTGGTGCAGAACACTCCTTCCAAAATCTCTTTAGCAACAGAGGAAAAAATATTAATCATGCAGATAGTCACAACCTTTTTGTATAACTGCACTCCAGCACAGCATCCACAATATTGCCAGAATCTGGGTACAAATTCACTCCTTAATGCTGTGCCAGACTCCTTTTTACTGTCAGGAAACTCACACCCCAACAGCTTTACACACAGGAAATCCAGAGTATCAGATAATATATTTATGAGGCCAATATTAACTTCATACTTCAGAAACAATATATAAACAACATTTTCTATGTGTTTATATATATGTATGAAGACAGAAACCTCCTCCAAACAAACCCTGAAGCACTGTCAAGAAAATTATTTCAGGATATGTTTTTCATGTAGACAGCAAACACCACATGGTCCAAAAGATCATTTGTGTCACACAGTGTCATATGTCTATTTAACTAAATGATGGGAATATCAGTTTGATGTTCTCTGGTATATAAAAAATAAATAAATAAAGGAGGGGGGAAAAAAAGAAAACACAAAAAAAACCCTAAAAAACATTGTTCTCTAATTATAAGTATAAAATCCTGTAATGGATGTTCATCAAAAGCATAAAAATAATCACTACACAGATTTTGTAAATTTGCTGACAGTTTAATTTTTAATAAACTGTCAGGAATCTGGCATGTAGGAAATAAATCAGGAAAGAGAAAACTCATTAAATTAGGGTCTGCAATGGAGGCATTTCTGGAGAAGCAACAACCTGCCGGAGTCCTCCCACCAAGCTCCCAAATGTTATGTGAAAACCTTGCTAGTCTCGAAGTGACCAACCTTGCATTCTGATTACATGCCCTCCAATTTCTAAGGCTCTAGACATCAATATAATGCAATTCTTGTGTCATTCCAACCTTCCAACACACCAACATCTCCCATGTCTATGCCCTCAGCAGGTTTTCAAAACTACAATTTCATTTTGTGTGTGTGTGTGTAGCCAGGTCAATAATGAAAATATTTAATAAGATCTATCCTAGTATAACCTTCAGAGTAATCACCTACTAGACTTCTCATTACTTTTTTAATGCCCTTTGCCAAATCTGAGAGCCTGATTTTTATCAGTCGTCAGTAGAGCCTTACACTTCTTGTTCACTAAAAAGAGACAAATTTCCTGCTGATCAATACTTCCCCCCATTTTTTAGGCTGTCTGTTCACACCTATCCTTCTTTTTAAGGTGGTTACTCATCATCTGAGGTCTACGGCACTTTCCTTCTAAGGTTTTTAATCTCATGAGCCAGATGCTTAGGCTGTGCTCTGCAGGCCCTTGTTAACCTTCAAAGAGAACACACACTTCTTCGCATGAAGATGTACTTTCCACAGCAGTCATTGGCAAGAAGCCAACAAAAAAGATCTAGGAAAGCTCTTATAGCTGTTACAGCTCAAAAATAATTTTAAGAATATTGTTAATCTTAGGAAAATATGGTATCCCATTCTTTCAAAAAGAAAAAGAAGTAAGAGCTCTGTGTATAATCAAACCATCTCAAAAAAAAAAAAAAAAAAAAAAGAAAATAATGTATCCCTCCGTCAAGAGACCAAATTTTTCATTGAGCTATTCCAATTTAAAAATAACAAAAACACAGATTTGTACTTGGCTTCTGCTTCTACTTAAATCTGAAACTATTCTGGATTAGGAGAATTGTTTGATCCAGAAAAGGTCCAATTACACAAACCAAACTGTCAATGAAGGATGAACTGGCTGCATAGTGCCAGACATTCCGTGAACGATGCAGGTGGCTGCATAATGCCAATATATGATATCCAACATTGTCTTAACTCTAACAGACTCCACCTGCTTCCCTTACAAGAATATGTAGTATTTTTAAGTGGTATTTTTAACCAGTTGAGGAATTGGATCATGAAGAAAAACATGACACTGAAGTTACATGGATACCACTAGAAAGTCAGAGGCAGTAATAAGTCTCATTAACTACTAGAAATTTTATCTCTGGCATTGCACAACTCCTGAAACAGAATACTGGCTGTCCTCAGTCTTATATTGTTGACTTTCAGGTGGGAACACAAAGAGCTTGTTTCTGTTCTTGGCTCTACCCCTAGCTTACAAGATGTCCATGGCCAAATCCCTTTCCATACCTCAATTTTTCACTGGGATAAAGAAATACTCTCTTAGAATTAAAACTGATGAAAATGGGTATGTAATTGTTATATTATTTGTTTACCCACTGCAAGATGTTCCTTTCTGTCTTTATACCCATCTCTTCTACAGATCTCCTGCCTTCGCAATAGACATGAGTGCTGGAAGCAGGTAACTGACTTTTTCCATACATCCTTATGGACTGGCCCATACCACAAGTGATAAATACTAAAGAGACCCATAATGACTTGAGAAGCTCAACTCAAGCAGTATGTGCCTAGACCTGGAGCTTGTCCCAAATCAACAAGGAAAAGACAAGGCTTGCAGTAAAGTTTACTCTCCACCATAGTTTTTCATTTTATGTAATTGTCCTTAAATCCCTCTGTGTGTAAACTCTACCAACTCTTCTCCCCATGTCACAGGTAGGGCAGAAAAAGACTCTGCCATACTCAGAATCTAGTTTTAACCTCAAGCATAAAGGTGACAATTAGCTGGTCTGCCTCTGACTGCTAGTCCCATGCTGCAGGATCCTGTCTGCTACTTTAGTTCATTCAGTTTCTGCTTGGCCATAAACCCCTGAACTCTCTGCTAACTCTAGAGGTTATTTTCCAGAGCATTAGGGTTTTGGAAGACTTGTCTTGGCTGGTTACTGAACTGAACACAATGTGATCTGACACCAGTTACCCTACCTACTCAGGTCTCTTGAAAAGGATTTTTAAAAAAGGTAAATAAGTAGCATGTTCTTTGCAATATTGATGATGATGATGATTAGTAGTAATGTGGAATGAAGATTTGAAGTAGTTGTTTTTAAACTGGGCTCTACAGACTTGCAAGTCTATAGGAAAAACCACCCAGAACTACAAGATACAGCAGGTTTTTCCAGCCTGAACTTAAACCTAGGCAGATTAAAGCACTGAAGAACATTGTGCTTTTGTTAAAACAGAATGAAGTAACTACAAAGACCAGAAGAGAAACAAAGAAATAAATAAAATGCAGGCAACATTTAGTAAATTCAAGTATTCCAAACTTACTCTACATCCTTATTAAACTGCAGCAGATTCTGTTTGGGCTTATAGAAATCAAAATAAATTTGTGATCCAGATAGAATAAAGGATATCAGAAAAAATTTTAGTAATAACCACCACAGTTAAATGATTAACCCTACCAAACTATCAAAGGAAAATAGCTGTCAAAAGTGTAAATTAAATCACTTTTAAATTGAACAGAAAATTATTTCCTATTTTCTACAGGTTATGATTTGGAGTGATCCTAAACCTCTGGAAAAGAATTTTCCAATTTTCAAAAATTCTGAAGCCCAATTACAACTAATTATAGCTTTTCAATTTCAACATGATGAAATAATTTGATTCTTTTTACAAGAGGTCTGGTTTAGCTCAAAATAGACAAGTGCTTCTGCAATGAGTTAGTACACAAAGACAATAAAGATCATTCTCAAAAGAAAATCAGGGATACGTGTTGGCTATAAATCATAAATGGAGCATTCAGGCAAAAATAGTTTGTGTGTTCTATAAATGCCAGCTATTTCCATTGCACATGAGTGAGATAAAGTAAACAGACCACTGACAGTTTTGGTTTTCAAATACAAAATGGGTAAAATTTGAAAGAAGAAAAAGAAAATGTATGGCATAATCACAACTGTTAGATCTAGTCTTAAAGTATAATTTGGAGGAATAGAGTACATGAACACAAGTTTTTTTATATTCTCAATCCAGAAGAAAAGCAAATTGGGACCATACAGCATTAAATTAAAACTAAATATTATTTCAAGTTTCTTGTTCACGGGTCCACTTTCTTACTCTCCATCCAAGAATTACCACTTTTTTCTTACTCTTTGCTATATTGCCATTCACTAAATAAGGAATTGCATTCCAGTAAAGCTCCTAAACCTTTCACACAAACACAAAATATAAAGCTCCATCAACTCCAAGACAGTGCAGTGTAGTTCATTTCCATAAAGTTCAATATACTTTGCAAAAGGCCTATTGCAAGTGAAAACACTCCTAAAATAACTGATACATTTGAATAGAATTATACCACTCTATTGTGCAGGTGAAGCTGGACTTTGCCAGACCACCTTGTAAATAATAAGTGCTGCAATAAACCTTTATAGCTTAAGGACAAAGGTTGGCATCACTCCTCTAAATTATAACCAAACTTGATATAACACCCATATCCCATAGTAAAAGGAAATACCCTGTAGAGAGTATCATCTAAATGTAATTAGCAAACAGAAGTAAGCCTCAGTCTTTTAAGCAGAGAACTACCCTCTATTCTGCAGGCAGAAAAATCTGGACACAACAGTTCTTAAACTCCCATGCAAGACTGGGGAAGAAAGCTCACCAGCCAGGCTCTGATTTCCAGGGTTCCTGCCTTCCCCTGGTTTGTTTGAAGGTTATATGTTTACAGTGTTACCCTTCAGAAACAAGGAATTTACCAAACTGTGCAAAAAACACTTGCTGGAACATAAGCAGAAACTGATACAAAAAATACTAGCAGTGACTATATTGGAAAAAAAAAAGAAGCCTATGCCATTTTTGTAACATTAGAAGTGTCAATAGTATTATTAGGTTTAATTCTTTTGCATAAGAAAATAAATCTTCTTGGTTAAGTGTGTATATAGTGTGTTATAAAGAAACTAATATAAAATTAAGAACAATTTCTGCCATGTATCAAAGCACCTGGTTACTATTAAGTTTTCACAGAGAAAATTAGTAGATTGAGCACTGACATATTCAATAAACCCAGATTTCTCTTGTGGTCAGTTTTCTGGCAGTGTAGCAAATCTTCAAAGACTATTAAAAAAACTGTCAGGCAAAGGGAAAAAAACCCAACCAAACACTAAACAACTAGTTAACTTGTAATAATGAGATTTTTTTTTTTAATATATATATATAGAGAGAGAGACAGCAAAAAGCAAAAATTTGAATTTACAGATCTTTTTCAAGGCTTTTAATGCTGTCTCAGCTGTTGGGGCTGGTGAGTGGACACAGTAATTTAACCAACAGCAGATACAGGGAAAGATAAAGCAGAAAAAGGCAGGCACACTAACACCAGAAAACTGACATCTACAGCCCTCCTACACCCCCAGGTAAATATGCCACTGAAAGCTGGGCAGGATTTACTCATATTATGGAATATTATATAATTCCATTGTGTGTTTTATTTGAGTGTACATTTTTTAATATCATCCTCCAAAATAGCAGACAACAAAGCTCATTCTATATTTCACAGGCCAGGTATGGGGGATTTTTTTTCTTCATGTTTCTCACCTGTTTCAGAAGACCAGATAGGACACTACATCATAGGAACTACACATCCTTGTCTGTCTTGGAAGGTTAAAACAATGGGACATTTGGCTGAAGGTTAAAGTAGTTTTGAGACTACACTGACAAATAGTGCCTGCAGACTATTTTGGGCTTTGGTTGGAGGTTGGAGGTTGGAGGTTTTTCTGTGTGTAATATGCAAAAACATAGAATAAAATCTAAAATCTTTTCTTTTTCTATTACCAGAAAATATTTACCTTTATCAATGTTTGCTTCTTTCCAGGCAGCTGATGCAATTAAAACCAGAATTAGATTTTGAACTGTGTACTATTTTCTCCAGCTTCTAACAGGCAAGAATATTTTCCACCATCCCTGGGTTACCTCATCTAGCAAGACTCAGTCAATGTGAATTGAAAGTGCAAGTAGCAAAACAGGAGGCATTTAGCCTACATATAAAACTAAAATTATTCTTAGTTAATTATAAGCAAATCAAGATAAATTGTTAACATAAAGAGATAAATACATGATGTTTTTAAATACACCAAGTACTTCTCCTGCATGCAAGGCCTTCCATTCACCATGTGACCCTTGGGACAGGCAATGGATCAGAGGATGGCTGAGGGTAACTGGAGTGGGTTGTGAGCCACAGCAAATCACATGGCAAAGTTAGGTTTGGTCCCCAGGCTCTGATGTGCCTCAAAGGCTCCCTTTAACACCTTCTCAAAATGAAAAGATGATCATTACAAACCTTCTGTCCATGTAAGTTCAGATCACAAACTAAACACCACTGCCAGTCTGCTGGAGACCACACAGGTCATGAAAATTCATCTCGCCAATTGCATTCTTTTATTGACATTAAGCAATATTTAGAAAACAAACAAATAAGGATAAATATAGACTATCACTACAAAGATATCTTTTTCACAGAAAAAATATGACCACCTCCAATTTTTTTTGCTCTATCACACAGGCACACTATTAGCTTAGAATTTTACAAATTCACTATCTTCCCTCATAAAATATTGGATGCAGCGACCCAGCAGACATCCAATCCAACCTTGTCAAATAACACATCAAGAAACAAAAGGTGTCCAGGGCCCAACAGGTAACTGTTTATATCTCCAGAGAGGATGAAAGGTTATTTGAAATTAGTAAGCAAGAAGTACATTCTTTAAAGGAACTTCTAAAGCCATCTATACACTGGGCAGGGATGTGAGAGAAGAAAATTTAAATGTGGTTTGACTTTACAATTATCTTTGCCTTCTACTGACCTAGTTTAAGAAATGGTTTTACATAGTTTTATCTTCACTGAGAAGCAGACATAAATAAATTATCCATCTCAATTTTGTTGGCATTTTGTTGACTTATGTATGAGATGATGAGATTTGCAATGATACACTCACTGTTCTCTAGCATCTTGGGACAAGTATTCTTCCAACTGTCTGAATGTCACATGGAGCACAGGGAGGGATCTACTCTGTGCAAATGTGTATCTGTATCTTCAAGGGACATGGTTCTGAGTAGTCAGTATATAAATGGTACTGTAATCTAGATGTTCTTTGTTCAAAGTGCAGTCTTTTTAAGTGACTAGCAGCAGCAGAAAAGTCAATATGAACAAAATATCCTGAAATCAATCCAAATAATGTAGAAGAAGTACTCCCAAGAGACAACCACCAAATCATATAAAAAGTTTAGGAGAACTGTGATAACACAGTTATCTTATTCTTTACAGTCAAATTAGGCCTGTCTAACCTTAGATCATATTTTAGGGAAAAAAACAAAAACAAAAACAAGTAAGTGTTTTGAGACAAATTAATTAGCATTTTTATGACCATGCTTTCAGTGACTTCCACATGCCCAGAGTCAAACACACTGCATTGACTTGGGTTGTGACACTGCATATCCACTGCACTCTAACATCCACATTCAGAAGTCATCCAATGATTTGTTACTGGCTTTTTTCACAGGGATCTATGCAAGTACAGTACTCCACTTTAGTAGAGCAACTTGTAGCACTGAACATTATTTTGGAAATAAAATCAAATCTGCTACTGCCCAAAATCTTAAAAGCAAATTCTCCCAAATGTAAAAGATCAATGGCACTGGAATCTCAAGGCTCATTACAATGGCTTTGTAATTAGCCTGCAAAAGCCTCTCAGAAACTCTAAGTTGAATATTGTGCAGTTGAGTTTCTCTTCTATGAGGCAAATCCCTGAAACGAACAAATTAGTCACAAGGCCCTTAAGGCAGAAAAGTAAGGAAGACTTCTGTTCTCTCCAACTCTTAACACGAGGGACTTCCAAAGAAATTTAAACATTATAAATAGGCAATACTCTATCATACAATTCATAATTAGACAGTGGAACTAACTGCTGCAAAATATCATTAAGGCTGAGGACTTAGCAAGGCTGGAAAAAGGATTAGACATTTATATGGTGTAACAAAAATATCCACAGTTCTAATAATTTTCCAAGATATTTTCCAGAGTATAACCCAAGCTCTAATCAAAAAACATGCAGCTTAGAATCATCATAGAATCACAGAAAAGCTTTGGTTAAGAAGGAACCTTAAAGCTCAGCTCATTCCACCCCCTTCCATGGGCAAAGGCACCTTCCACTAGACCAGGTTGCTCAGAGTCCCACTCAACCTGGCCTTGGAATAGTTGCAGGGATGGGGCATCCACAACTTCTCTAGGTTTCAGTGCCTCACCTCCCCGAGTAAAGAATTTCTTCCTAACATCTAATCTAAACCTGCCTCTTTCAATTTAAAATCAAGCTTCTTGCATCCACCTCTGCAACCTCCACTGTTGATCACTGGGTTGACCACCAGTCTGTCATGGCAATTCCTTTGCAGTTTTAAACAAAATAAGCAAGTTGATCTGTAGTCTTTGGCTCAAAGCAGCTAATGATCATGATGTGTGCATTCAAAAGGATCTGGGAACTGAGGGGAATGGAAAGCTGTACAAAGTGGACTGCAGTTACAAGTTTTGGTGTCAACACTATATTGTTCAATAGAATGGAAAACACAAGAAAAAAAAATAGGAGTTTCTTTGACTGTTGTATCATAAGCCTCTTTAAAAAAATTAGAAAGAAAGAAACCAAACCCATTAATAATCAAACATGCAAGGGTAAAATACAATTGACCTCAGAACTGAGAAGACTGTTTAAGTTGAAAAGTTTTTTCTGGCACCGCTTCTTCGCTCTTTCCTCCTCTGTGGGCAGCCCTGTCATATCGGTTCCTCTTTCCACAATGGAAACTGTCCTTGCTTCTCCCTGTCTCAGAAGGATGTTCCAACTCTCTAAACCATGTGGCCTCCTTTGTGTTTTTCACATGCTTTACCAGCTTCACAAGAGCCAGGCTGTGAGGGGCGCAAGATTGTCACTGCACAGAACAGCCAGGTACCAGTGGCTGCAGAAGGCAAAACTCTACAGTAGAAATGGAGTAGAAAAAAATCAAAAAGAGAATTTCACTGTTGTCCAGATAACACATCAGTCCGCTCTTAAAAACACCAGGTCAAAAGGTTTGAAAAGAAGATGTGCAATTAAAAATGCATAATTCCAAATCCATAAATACTAATCTCTGTGTGTTAATAAGCCTATCTGTAAAATATGAGATAAGGGTCTAATAAATGAAAAAACCACTACATTGATAGTTCTTATAAAACACGGGTCAAAAGACTGACTTTGCATGTAAATATTTGAACTGCATACTGTAAGTAACATTTCAGCCTCTGCATGCAATTATTAAATATTAAGTAAATAGCTATGGATCATACATACAAAGGTGAATGCAAAAAGCAGCAATATTTAAATTAAGATCAAAACAAAAACAGCCCTTTGGTGTTCTGGTTTTCTTCTTCAGAGTGTGGTGGATAATAAATAGTCAAGAGCTTTCCAAGGCCTCAGAACAGATTGGATCCGTTTCTTTATGTTTCCTTTTGTAATCCTGTCACAGAAGCAACGTATCAAAAGATACAACCTGCAATTTGGTGGCAAAGAGAAACACTGCACCTCCCTCCAGTCCTTGAAGATCTTTTTTTCCCCCCCAAAAAAGCAGAAAGGCAGATCTGATGACTTGCACTGCAGTGTTCAAATCAAGAATTTTATTACCCAATTCACCCTCCTCTACATTGAGAGCTTGGACTAAGCCAGCAGGTCAGATACAGCAGGTAAACCACAGCATTTTCTCAAAATATTTTGAGAAAAGAAAACAAGAGAAAAACCAAAAAGAAAACCAAACAACCAACTCAGACAGGCCAACTAAGACACTATTTAAAAAGAAAAAGCTTGTTTGTATTTTTGTGTAGCTGAAGGTACTTGGGTTTGCATTTCTTGGTAAGTAAGAAAGTGAAAAGTCCTTGAATGAACTAGTACAGTGTAAGTAACATTCAGAACATTCTTAGTTGCCCCTTTTTTTCCTCTACAAGTGATTAATTTCATGAAATAATGCCAATAATTTTTTATAAACTATAATGCAGTCTAAGAATAGGCCCCTGTATAAATTGAACGCTGTAGTCACATATTTTGTGGGTAGATTAAGGATAAAACTGCTAGTTCCATGCTGTGCCAGATGAAAAGGAACTGTTTGAGTACTTTAGAGCATGCATATTTAGTAGGCTATCCAAATTATTTATAAAACTTTAGGGAAAAAATTACTATTTAAAGAAAATAGTACCATTCAGTGGATAAGGAACAAGAAGAAGAAATTCAGGTTTCATTCTCAGCTTTCCAGAGACTAAGCAAATCACTTCTTCCTGTACAGTTTCCATATCTACAAAATGAAGGTAAAATTTACTAATTTGCTAAAATGCTAAAGAAACTGTACATAAAACATTTTGACATATGAACTGAAAGTTCTTGACATAGGTACTGTACACATTTGCTGAAATTCTGCAAAAATTCAAAATCTCAATAGCATGTTGAGCAGCATGGTATATTTATCACATTCTATACTTGTTAGCAACACATATATTCAGCTCCATCTCATCATTTAGGAAAACCCCACGGAAATAAGGAGGGGAGCTGAACAAGTATGCAGAGCCACAGAAGACTGCCCTGCAGTCAGACAGATAGAGTTAACACAAAGCAAACCAAGTCTTTACTATCTTCAGCCATGCTTTAGACAGTCAGAGACACCCCAGTCATTGGAGAATGAAGCAGTGAGATGAAAGAGCTAAGTACCAAAGAAAAAAGCTGTAAAGTCTACAAAACAAAATGGGCATTTACTTTAGCATCAGAACATAAATAAGTAGTAATGTTTTAATAAATGATGTAGGTGTAGGGAGCCTCAGCAAGCAGCTCAGCAGTTCCATGTAATACCAGTACTGAGGTCTTCAGAGAGACTTGTCTACATGTTCTTACAGCACTGTGAAATGCAACTCACAATCCCTTTTGACAGCCTCAATTTAGACATACCCACCTTTACAGCAGGGACTGCACGCTACAAATAACTGTCACAACTTATTGAAGAGACCTCCTAAGAGAAACACAAATGATATGCAAAAGAAATGAAGAACAAAGGTTTGCCCTAAAAAATGAAACTCATTACTAACTTTTCTAAAAGCGAGACACTATCTTTCAATGGACCTCAGTGGAAAGTCTCATTAACTCAGAAACTTGCTGCTCAGAAATTTTTCTGTTATTATTAATAATGAAAAAACACATTCAAAAAGTACTATAAAGCCACAGTCCTGTAGCAATCCATTAACCAAGTATGAAATAACATAGTCAAAACCATAAATTTACATTTCAAGAAAGAATAAATATAAACTGATACATAGTATCAAATTTTACAATGAAAGCAGGAATATTCCTATTATTACCCATTAATCCAGAAGTTATTTCTCAGCTCTTACAGTTGTGCAGAAAAGGACATTGTCTCTTCTCTGTAAATCTAAGACACCTTAGATTTTACTGGAGATGGAGCTGCAGACTTTACACTGATGAGTGTAGAAGAATTGAAGATAGCCAGCACTCTTGTTTACTAGAACAGTTCTTACCAATTCTTACTATTTTCTCTATTTGAACAATTGTCCATGGGGCTCTTTATCTGCTTAACAATCTGCCCAGAATATCTTTCTCCTCCAACAAGCTGACACCTGCTCTTCATTCACACGGATAGACGCAGCAGTTTTAATTTCTGATTCTGAAAACGTTAAAATAGTTGGACTTTTCCCACTTAGGTTGGGAAAGGAGAAACACAAGAAAGGAGAATATTTTCTCTATCAAATATTATCAAGTTGTCTAGATAACAGAATACCTTATCAGAAGAATACTATGAAGTGAGTAAAATTACATTAGGAGAACCAAAGAGAATAGAAACAGGAATGGATTAGTCCTCCCATTTTCTAGAGGATAGATGATGAACGCAATTCCAGCCTTGCCACTCTTGGTACCAGCAGACATGGCTAGAACACATGGAAAAGGGAATTGGATAGAGGGGTAAGTGGGAAATATCTCTGCAGCTCAGTGCACTGGGCACAGTGCAGTCCTGTTTCCCAGGGCACACTTATGCACCTTCAAGAAGAGTTCAGCTCCAACTTCTCCATACTCCACATTTGGTGGTTGCAGACAGTCATCTCTTCTTCAAGCTGAATGAGTCAAGCTCCCTCAGCTTCTCCTTTCACATCACTCAGGAAGTCTGAGGCTTGCTTGGGACTGCCTTGGGGGACCTCTGCCAGACTCACTAGGATTCTGTTAAAGTCTTTCCTGCACTGTGAACTCCAGGGCTGGACACAACATCCCAGATGTGATCTCAAATGACATCCAGAAGGTAAGAATCACTTCCTACAACCTAATGGCTATACTCTTGCCAACACAGCCCAGCATGCAAACAGCCCTCTTTGTTGTAAGGGCACACTGCAATCTTCAACCTGTCCTCAACCAGAAGCACAAGGCCTTTCTGCAAAGCTGATTTCTAGCAAGGCACAGCCCATACGGCCCTGCTGTGTGAGTTTATTTCATCCTAAACACAGAACTCTACATTTGCTTTGCTTCATGAGGTTCCTACCAGCCCACTTGTCCATTCTGAGTAGGTCCCACTCAAAGGCAGCCCAGCCCTCCAGTGCATTGACTGCCCCTAAAAAGTTGCTGTCAACCATGGACTTGCTAAGAATGCAGCAAATCCGTCTGCTAAATTAACAGTGAAACAGAGAAATCTAAAAAGCATGATAATCTAGAATGGCCATCTCCACCCTATTGCAGAAGAAGGAACACACAGTGGCATTTTTTAATAGAATAGGAGTCTATCAGTCCCAAGTGTTTGCTGCATCCTCATAAAACAGACTACATTCTATATACCAAACTTGACAGAAGGACTGACTTTACATGGATACGTTCTACATACTCATGTAAAGTGAAGTCAGTGGTGGTTTAAGATAATATGATGGATTGTAAACAACTGCAGTCCAGGAGCTGAGGGGATAAGTTTGCTTCCACCAATTTACTGATCAAAACCGCTTAAAATTGCCAGAGCTTATTTGCCAATACTTGGAGAAAAAAAAGTACCAACAAGCTGTTCCTGCAAGAAGCATCTTTCAACATGAATATCCATCTGGCAAAATACATTGCTGTTAATGTTCAGGAGAGTTTGTTACAATTTCTTACAGATCCTAACCATCTTTGACTGTCTTTGACTTTTGATTTACCTCAATAAGAGAATAACAAGGTATTTTTGCCCTTAATAGGAACTGAACTGAATCTGAATCCTGAATTTCTCTTTTAGAAAATGATATGGCCTTAAGAAGTGGAAAGATTTAAAGATGTTATGCCTCCAAGAACTCTATGTTCATACTGAGACAAGAAACATCAGTGAGCTACACAAAATAGATTTTAATGCCAAATCAATCTCACCAAGAGTGATGCAAAGAGAGTTGCATGACCAATGCATTTTCTTTGGAATTATTCCAACAGAGGGAACAAGAGGAAAGTGAAAAAGCCAATTTCTACCCACAAGATTTTTCCAGCCATCTCCTGCAAAATATTTCTCTACACAGAAACAAATCCAGCCTACGGCACTACAAGTGACAGTCAACTGGAATGGCAGAGGGGAACTGTTTTTAAAATGCCAAAGATGAGCTATCAAGCCTAGTAGCTAGAGATTGACTGAAGAAAAATGTCCACATTTCTGATCAATACTGCTTGCAAATTCTGTGTTTGATTGACAAGGAGAAAGGGAAGGCAAGGGAGGACAGCCCATGGTCTCAAGTTCCCGAGGGAGGAGAACAACAGCTTAGTTACACATCTGTAATCAGTCACTGGGGGGAGAGAGGGTGAAGGCCGTGGTATCCAGCTTGCCTGCCTTCCAGCACACAATAGCTGTCTCAGTTTGAAGGCTGTTTGTCTGGGGACCCCACAGCCAACAGCAACACCTGGCTTCTCTGATCCATTCTCTGCCCATGACTAAAAAAAGCTCTTGCTCTGTCCTACCTTTGGAAAGGATCCACATTTCTCCCCTGACTTTGTATTATGCCTTTAGTGCCTAACTGAAATACTTTAGGCATAGGATTAAAGATAATAGCCACAATAATTTTCTCTTTGCTGCTTCTGCTGAAAACTCTATATTGGGCACCTGAGTGGGGAGGAAAAGGCAATAGGACAAAGAGATTACAGTAATATGATCAAGAAACAAAAGGATCACCAAATACCAGATACATGATTAAAATCCAAAACCCTGAATGGACCTGGAGGCAAGCCACCAGTCCCTCCAAGTGAGCGGTGGTGAGTCACCAAAAGGCTTATACTCCTTCTGCCTACATTCTACGTGCATCTCCTTTTCCTAATTTCTGGCTAAATATCTTCTGCTGCCTCTAATGAGTACAGTTTCTGTTCCTACGAAGCACAAACACTTCTTAGACTAAGCTATCAGCAACCCATAACAGGCAGATATCTCAGCGTCTGGAAGACTGTGCTTTTAAAGATCTGACAAGGAATAATATCTGAACTTAGGTGGTAATTAAACTGTCTGAGCAATGCTAAGAACAGATACATTATCTTTTAATATCAGAAATGAAGCACTATTAGAGAACACAAAAGCACCTCTCCACACAGGAAATATACAAAATGGATCCTTCTCTTGCTGCTGGGAGCTCCAGAGATATTCATATGTTTGATCGCATATTTGACATCACACTATTGCTCCTACTGACTACTGCCAGCTTTCCTGGGCAATCATGCTTGTATAAATTCAAATCTCTCGTGCAACTTTAAATGACTTTCTGAAATACACTGCTATTGGCCATTTATTATATAATGATTCATGGTAATATTTTTTGAATGCTACATTGAGTGTCTAGTCTGGGGAGATGGCAGGGAAGAAAAACCAAGAGACCTAAAACTGCACTAAGTAGACTACTGTGCAAATTGAGGGGTGGAGGGCAGAGGGAGGGGGAAAAAGGGGGAAAGCAGAGGAAAAAGAAGCTCAAAAAAAGTCCCAAGAAATCCACCAAATTAAGAAGTTACATTTTATATTCTGTATTAAGAGATTACAGGGTTACAGGTTATAACAAAGAATGAAAATAATCTGTAGAACCATCATTTTCTGTCACATGCAATATTTTCATGATTGGTGAACACAAAACATTTAAGAGAGAAATTTGGAAAGCTGTACAAGAAATACAAATATATTTGAGAGGAACGGAGACCAAATAATTAGACTCTTTGAAATACCCAGTAATGTCATAAAAATAGACTGATCCTGTAAATGCTAGCTCTGTAACTGATGTTCAAAATGTTTCAGTATCTGGTATTACACTATTTGTATATTTTCTTGCTGCCAGTTATATTCTCAACTCTATGTAAATCAGAGATCACACCTCCATATCTGCTGAGGCAAGGAGCTTTGGAGTACATTTGTGGTACTTTTCCAGATCTCTCATAAATCCATTTAAATCAACCTAAAGCTTTCTAGAAATCATGATTTCCCATATTTTTCCCGCACTTCATCGTACAGTACAAATAACACACCATCATGGGAAACAGACAAAATGGATACCCTCTTCTTCCTCCTGGGAGCCCAGGATACAGCACACTTTTGGCTGTGCATTCAGCATGTGCACAGCCACTTCTACTGACAAAGTCAATGATCCTATATGCTCCACAGCTATTGTTATTTTTTTAGATCACTTACACACAAAATAATTGCACATATTGGAAGCATCCTCACTCCAACAAAATAAATTCTTATTCATATAAAAATATACTGACAGAAAATATCTAAGTATTCTGGCACATTAACTATGGCCAGAGTAAAATCTAGAGAATTGCCTACAGAAGATCACCTTCTGCTGCCCACTTTTCTAACTGAATAATTAGTTCAAAAGTGGTAGACAATCATGGTTCAAACCCTAATGATGCCTGGTTTGTATCTTACAGCATCTTCTGTTTCCTCTATAAAACAAAGCCAGAACCAAAATCTCTGTAAGAACTGTCAGAAGCTGAATATGAAATAGCACATGGGCAGTAAAGTATACAAAATAGAAAGCACCAAACCAAATACTCTTTGGGTCAAATTACAACCACTTCAAGGATGGCTAGCAGGTTGGATGATCACAGCATTTCCTTCAGCTTTGAGTCTATGAATTTGAGCATGTTCCTGCCTATTTCTATAAACGTACTATGATCTTAAGTTACAAGTAGCACAAACTATTTTCCCCCATCCTCCCTCCTACACAGGAGACACAGCAAACTAGGAGCAAAGGAGACTGCCACCAGCAGAATTCCTACATCATTTACTGCAAAAACTAGAGAGACTCATTCAAGTTAAAAAAGAAATTTTTAAAAATGTAGCTGATAATTCACAGCCCTGCCCCTACCTCTCAGGGACCATCTTCCACCCAACACTTTCTTTCATCTTGAAATTTTTATAGCCAAAGCCAAAATCCTGATTTTTCTTTTGAAGTTCTACCTTCTGTTTTACCACCAGTCTCTGCTACTTATGGATTTCATTACCCACGGTCGAGTTCCTTCACTGGGAATAGGTTCTTTTAAAGAGAAAACTCCTTTTCCTTTTTTCCCTACAGCAGCAGCTAAGAGCTACATATTTTAATTCTCAAAAACAGCACACATATACAAATGATACAATAGGAAATAGGCGATTAAAACATTCATTTTTTGAAGTTGGTATCTCTCATTTTAGCCTGCCACCTTCAGTGGGGCTAAGAATCATGTCTCTATATGTATTGTATCAGTTAACAGGAAAACAGTTTTAATAGGATGTTTGGCTACTATCATAATTCACCTATTTCATATAGGATTAAGCCCGGAATTAGTGAGAACTGTAATAACTGGTACTATTATTCTGAAATGTCCTAACAACTTTCCAGATGCCACTTGTTATCAGATCCTGTTCAGTGGAACTTAATATTGTAAGCATCTCCCAGAGAAAGAACCGAGGTCACTGACTGATGCCTGTTTCATCAAGGGTGTTGAAAGCCTTTGGTACCTTCTGTTATTCAAGAAATGATCTCTTCTTCTTTGCTATAGGAAGTCAATACACACTCTAATAAATGTAGGTAAACTAACAGCCAAAACTTGAGCAGGAAACACAGTTAGCTCAATATAAATCATCACTGACAAACAGAAAACATGCAGAAACCCAGGCTTAAAAGAAAATCATCTGAGCCTTATGGCATAACAACCTACATTTTTTCCTACTAAGTTAAATCCTGTTTTTTTTGGGTATTGATCTGTGATATGATCAAGCAAACAAGAAAAAAAACCTCTGGAGCAAGTGGAAATAGGTGAAATTCTTACAAAATGTTCAAAAATAAACCTTCATGTGTGACCACAAAGAGTCTGTTACCTTTAAACACAGGGAACATCTGTCTGTCTTCCACAAACAACACAAGGATGTAGACGTTACAGAAATACAGTTGCATTTCACCTGGCAGTTTGATGCAGCGTACTTGCACATGACAACACATTGATTTTACTTCTACCTCCATGCAGACATCTACGTAAAGAAATCCATTAGGCAGACAGTTCTCATCTCTATTGACTGACAGAGTGACAATCGAATACTTTTCACCTTCCAAACTGACTGACAGCTAGACACTTAAACAAGCCTTCAAGTTGCAATAATAGTATGAAACACTTTCAATTACCTGAATCAAACAAATCCATGATCCCACTAGTTGAATGTATTTTTCTGTCTGCTGCTATGCCTGTCTTGGTTTACACTGTTGTTTGGGCAAGTCAGACCCCTAACAACAATGCTGCAAACAAACAGCAGCCCAGGGTTTCTAAACAATGAACTATACCTCAAGTAGTTTTGCTATACACATCTTTGTGACCAAAAGAAATAAATGCAGCCAGCCTTTGGAATCACTTTCTTTTTAGCCTAGCAATGAAGCAAATCTCTTAAACAAAAAAAAAAAAAGAAAATGCATGGGAAATAGCTACATCATTAAATAAGTGTCTTTCTAATACTAGTAAATGTTAAATGCCAGCCAGCCTTTAAAAGGTGAACATTTGCTGGGGATTTTTTTAGCAAGTGAATCCGTAATAAACAGTATTTTAACTTTGGGGCTAAATATATGAACGGTTTAGCCAGTTTTCTAATTCAAATTACAGGTATTTTTCCAAATAATTAAAATTTTAATGAATTAAATTCTCTCCATTAAAATCTGAATTTATTTAGGGCCTATTAATGAACCACTGAATTTGACAGGGAAACAACAAATCCATTTTTTCAGATACGACAGCTCAAAAGCAATCAAACCCATATATATTTACATTTTACAATTTCTAGAATGAATAACTAAGGTTGAAAGTATCTAATGTTCTGTAGACATCAATATGTGTTGCTGCAAGACATTCAGCATGATCAGACTGAAATATCTAAATGAACATGCTTATGAGTTAAACATATACACTGCATAACAGGCAAACAAGTAGGATCAGGGTGCGCTCTAATGTACTGTAATTGGGTTGACAGAAATAAAAGGAGAAGTCAGAGTCCATCAAGAACTGTTCAGTAAAAAACACACAAAAAGCAAAAGATTGTCTTTACAATTGAACAGTTGCATCAAAAATGGTCAAAGCATTTTAAAAGACATAGTTTTATGTTCTGAGAAAACAAGAACTGAAAATAAACCACGTTTCTATATATTTCCCTTATAAAAACTGGCTTTTAAGCCATGTTATGTCTAAGGAGGTTGAGTGCAGCTACTAACTTTTCCCCTCCCTCTATATGCACTGCTTGTTTTGTTTGGAATACAGACAGGTAACAGACAATCTTTACAAAAACCCACTGCTTCTTTGCAAGCACCATCACAGCTCAAATGTACACAACCATAACAACTGAAAATACTTTCCTTTTTTTTGCAAATAATGACCAAACCTTAAAATAAATTAAAAACAAACAGCAAAAACAATGACCCCCAAACAAGCAAACAAAAGAACTTCAATCAACCCCCAAGTTCCCACCCTTTGAATTCAGGAAATAAGTTTACACTAAATCCACATATGAAATCACATATGGCATTCTGTTGCTATTTTGAAAGTACTATTTTAAAAGATTTTGAAAATAATGTCACAACACCAGTTTTACAGTATTAATAATTTAAAGGACATGTAAGAATATGCTGTATTAGTTTGTCTCTTAGAAATAAATTACATAAGTAGCAAGAAAGCAATTACTTGAAAATTTTAATACTCTTTTAAGGTTACTGTGCTTAGTGTTTCTTTTTTTTTTTTAATCAGTCAATACTATTTGAAGGCGTCAATATGGAATTTACTGTGCACACAACATAAAATGACTCTTTCAGGAGAGACTTGCTGTTGCACACTATACAGCAAATTGATTTTCTGAAAAGGAATGCAGCCTGTACTTAACCTAACAGTGTAACCTTGTTGTACTACATGAAAAGGGATCATGCATATTGATTTCTTTATTACAATTCCTCTTGTGATCAGTAAACATTTGTAAACCCTTCTTCTTGGAAAAAAAAAATAAAATTCTACTTTGAAATTAGCAAATAAAACCAGGCTTCAATTTTCAATTCTGAAACTGTCCTTCTCTCTACAAGACGACAGACACCAGAACATGCTTGTTTTCTATGCCTGTATTTTAGGGGTACATTTTTTTCCAAGTTGCAGAAAGCAAGCAAACCAGAATTGAGGCTACTGAAAAATGCCCGCTTTTGTTAAACTTAGGAAGTTTTTCCTAAAAAAAAAAAAAAGAAAGGTTATATTCTTGATGTACATATTCACTATCCTTTAAAAATAACGGCTTGCATAGAAAAAGAGCCAAACAGAGAAAACAGACAGAGGCACTAACAGAGGGGGGAAAAGTGAATGACTCCATACACTATCTATCCTGATACGACTAAACCAGAACAGCAACAGAACACAAATTTTCTACTGCTTTCTTTTGAACACAATTAAACTTCAGAGTCTGTTAAGATGTAGTTTCTGGAATCGATGCAAGCAATTAAAAAATTTCAACCAGAATGTTTTGTGAGGCGTAATTACTATAAGGTCACTAGATATTATTTGGAGTCAGTTTAGTTTATCACATTACGACATGACAGGACATGAGGCAAAAATTATAAATTCCTTCCCTAAATCTGTCCTTTTCTGATTTAGATGGATGAAGAATAATTAACTCTTAATTATTCAGATGACTTCAAGGCAGTTTCAGGATTCAGTAAAGAATGCAGTCATTTTAACCAAGGAAAGCAGTCTCCTATCATTTATCAAATCTTGCAACTTGACCAATGATGAATAAAAAAATCTATGTTTACCCATAGCCCTAACTGCTACCTTAGAGGTTGTTAAGCAACAAAATTTCCTTTAAATTCTACCATATGCAAATTATCAGATGCAATTTGCATTTTAAAGTATTTAACTCTACATATTTATTGGATTTTGAGGCCATGCTGATCATTGATTTATGTGCTTCTGGCAATCATATTTCCATATTTGTATGATTTTGATGACAGTAATAATTCAAATATGCAGAAAGTTGTTCTTTGAACAATATCTTTAATTACGTCCTCAAAGCATCATTGTTTTGCCTGGTGTCCTGACAAAAATTGTTTGAAATGAGAAATGGCATTATGATCCAAAATGCACAGAAGTACATTTGTCCTTTGCTGTCGAGTACCAAATGCACAGAAATGACTTTTCATGTTAACCAATCCTCAGCCCTAACCAGTCTGCAAAGCCCAGCAACCTTGCACGTAAATACTTTATTAATTCTGACACACTTTCACGACAAATTCAATCACAGTTCATAAGATTTCTGTTCAAAATGCAAAACCTGCCCCATTTACTTTGCCGCTAACTCAGAAAGTTTTTCTGCCACATTTTTTTATTAGACTTGTCACAAATTATGTGCACTCTTATGAAAGCTATCAAGAACTGTAATCATTAAAAGATCCACAAATATTTTGCCCATTTACTTCTCAAACACAACCATCAACCATGTCTTCTGTCACCACTATCGGAACAGTTTGTTTTAATACAAGTTTGGTCACTGGAACACATGTATAAACTTTTTAGAATAATTGTTCACTCATGTACAAATATACAAGAGTAATGCATTAGCCTACATGATGAACTTGTGTTTTAGTTAAGCAATCCTATTTATACTAATGTTCATTTAAATATTGTGCAAAAGTCAAATATTATCAGAATAATATAACATTTTATTTTAGTGCAGCATAGATTTTACTAGTTTGCTGTTTCCATAAGCAGTGTTCTACATAATACTCTTGCTGCCTTGTTCAGGGACGATCTAATATTTAAAATAAAATAAACAACAGACCCTTTTTCATGTTATATATAATTTAAGAAGACTCTGTTTCTTTTAAAAAATGCATAAGTAGTTCCATAAATAGAGTAGAAATTAACCTAAATTTATCAACATTTTTCCATCTGTAAAACACACAATATTAAATTCTTATGAAATCATTAGGCATACAGTTTGCTTACTCAGAACCAAAACATACTGCAGCATAAATGGGTGGTTTGCTCTCTGAATTTTTTTAAAATATGATTTACAGAAAGAACCTCCTTTGTATATTCCATCCTGCCAGAGAGGCAAAAGCAATAACAAAGGTATGTAGCAACTATGATGATCATTAAAAAGCAAAAGCAAAGCCAAAATGGAAACCCTCTACTCTCCGCAACAGTGGCATATTTTTTTGCCTGAAATATCTCAAAACAATAGTTTTTCTTCAGAAAGAGTTGAATATTTTATTTATGGATGTTGAACACAAATTTAGTGCACACTATAACTGTATAAAGCTCTGCTTTATTTTTTATGAGAGCACCCCAGGCAAGCAAACATATAATGTAGACCTGATGTCAGCCACCCTAGTATTCTCGTTACGATTTTTTTTAATTCCCCAGGTGGAAGGAAAGAATTCACAAGCTTGTTATATCTACTACTTCTGTCATTTAAATACAAGCTCCTCAGATCAGTAAATAAAAGGAAATGGGTGTAATTTTGTTTGTGTCATCCTTTAAAGAGATTTGTTGGTATTTAATACTGAATCAACTCTCCAAACTACCAAAATGCATTTTAAAGGCAGTTACACTTTTACTGTGATTCTTGAGCCACTGTAATGTAAATATCTCATCTCTTTCCAAGCAAGCACAACGTTGGTGAAATACATGACATTTGCTGACCAACCTTTAAGAAAATAATTAGATAAAGACTAGCTGCTGTTTTTCAGCCACTATCAGATTAAAAATGTTTACCTGTTTAGCAGACAGGAATGCAGCGCTTACTATACAAATTATACAAGTAAGTTGATGATTAACTAAATGTGTTAGCAGTATTATGAGTAAACACAAAATCTGAGCAAAAATAATTCATGTCTGCTTACAAAAGGGTTCCACGTCTTATCTTTAAATCCATCTAAAGATCATAGAGACAAACGCCTTTGTAATGCTGGAGTCTATTTACAACACACAAGTGCTGCAGCTGTGGGTGAAGTTAAACCAGCTTTTTCACGGGCAAAGTGGAAAAATTAATCGGAGCCTCTCCCTCCGACACTCCCTAGCGGCTGAGCGCGGAGGGGCACCGGCCCCGGCCCCGGCCCCGGCCCCGGCAGGTTTGGGAGGCGGGAGAGGCAGGGCCGGGAGCAGCAGGCGCCAGCCGGGCATCCATCCCGGCGTGTGACAGCCCCGTGCCCCTGCGCCCCGGCGCTGCGAAGGCAGCACGGACAGCACTGCCGGTTCTGATGCTCTGCGTCTCGGCGTTCGCCCATTTAAGCTAAACTTTTCACATCTGTGCACACGTGTGTGCCTGTGTGTTCGTGTGTGAGTAAATCATCTAAAGGTTAAGGAAAAGACACACAACAATTCAGATTAAATTAAATTCCAGAAAGGAGAGGGAAAAAATAATGTCCACTTCACTGTGACCAGCGAAACGTTTGTGGAAATGCTTAACCTAGGAAGCATATTACACAAAAACAATAAGGAATACACTTAATAAATCTCTACATTCTTCCTAAATAATGTAAGGAAACAAATTCTGAAGGAGTTTCCAAGAAATTCAGGTATGTGATTAGACACAAGTTTGCATGACCAGAAATATATTCTAGCTTAGTATCTCACAGTCCATTCTTAGAAACACAATTGATATCTTAGTAATTTTTCTCCTTTTCCCCCCTCCCCCTTCTTTCTTTCCTTCCTACAGCCCATTAAAGTGCTCCAGGGACTTATTATTGTGCATCCCTTGTCCTGACCATAATTGCCCTCCAGGTACAATCCTTCTCAGGACTGAGATGTCCTAAACACAGCCAGGTGCTCTCTGGGGCAGCCAATACATTTCCACAGCGTGAGGATCGAGTGCTGGACATGTCCCAGTTCCACAAACTGTGTGGAACAGAAGGGGACAGAACTAACACTGTTCACCTTATTAAAATCTGTGATTCTTGATGAACTTCTTGTATATGCTCTCAAGAAGGGGTCAAATGCATTTTCCTCTCAGAGGACAAACTCGTTTAATGAATCATGTGGCTACAATAAAAATCTAAACATAGAAGAAAGCTGAGATTTAACACATAATCCAAAATACTCAATTTTAGAACTTAAGAATAACACAGCATCCATTTATTTTCTAGAATACTCAAGCTGGTATTAGACTGTAAAACTATTTTGTAAACACATTAAATTTTGGCCTTTAAGACTACAACATTGTAACTAAATGGGTAAATGAAAAATATTTTAGTTACAGCTAAGGCCTCTCAATACACTTCAAGGATAATAAATGAATCCCTAAATCGATACCATAAAATATAAAGAATTTATAAATAATTAAGACATTTATCTTCATGGTAGTGAATAAAGTTATTGTGTGTAGTTTAGATATGAAAATGAAATTCCTGTATAAAACTGGTACCATTTTTATCATTTGTAGAGCTCAGTAGCACTGCTTATTAATAATAGATTAAGCAGTTGTAGCCAGCTATATAAATTGGCAGTTGATTGCAAAGGGACCTAAAATTGCAATAGCACAGCATAGCAGTTAATGCAAAAAATGGCCCTTTCATTTGTAAAATAACAAAAACCTGCACCTTAAATTGCTGTGCTCAGCTTGTAGCTGTTGTAAGGCAAAAATGAAAGGATTAGGATAAAATTAAAGCGATATGGTAGTAGCATTTACCAGCAAATATGATTACAAACAAAAGTCAGTTTCAACACTTCCTTCTCATTGAAAATTAAAGCAAAATATTCACTAGTTTACATGGCAAATTCAGAATCACTCGATCTAAGAAAGTCAAAAAGCATACCTAATATTTTAATGTTGCACTGTGAACTACTTCATAGAGTACAAATGAGTAATGTACCTTTGAAAGAATTCCACTCTGCGAACTGCTAATGAGTACCTTTTCAGAAGCAAGCTGCTTTTCCAGGGGCTTAAAAGAAATTCCTTTGTATCAACTTAGTTGTATGCAAATTAGGTTTAAAAAAAGAAAGACCTGGATGGGAATCGAGAGCAAGGAAACACTGCAATGTACAACACAGATGAAATGCAAAAGTAAACATACTTTTTTATGTGTTAGTCACTGCTTCATGCTTAGGACTGAAAAGGCTCACTAGAAAATATCTGCTTCTATGAAAGCTAAAGCCAACTTGGCAAAAGCATGTGCTAAAAGGCCAGTTTCCATTTAAAATGCCTAAACCCAGGAACAAAATTAAAAGAACATTGAGACTCTGGAAATATCCACTTTTATAAAAGTAACATGTAGCTTCTCAGCAATTGAGCTTCCTCAGTGTTTGGACAGTATAAGCATTCTTCCAATCAGGCACAATTAGAAATACCAGAAAACTGCAAGAGGTATGAGACTCACTTATAACATAAAACCTCAACCAACAGGAAAAAAAATATAACATTTTCCTGCAGTTTGAAAAAGGTGTACATAGAAAAATACTGAATAGTGCATGACTAAGCACATGAAATAAGAAAAATGTACAGGTCAACTCATTTATAGTAATTCAACCTTCATCTTCTGATTTACTTACTGTAAAAAATCTATTATAGCCACAATTTGGTAGTGAACTGTAGCCATCTACTGGAATGAACAGATAAAGCAAATGTTTAAGACAATGTTCTTCCCCAGGAATTCAGTCTGCTCTGAGTGCTCTAGTACATGCCAGAAAAATGAATGGTTTTAGATGCTATTAATACTGGAAAAGGAATACCTCTCCAAGCCAGTGCAGGCTAAACAATGTCAAAAATACACTCACTCATTTGGCAAGCACATTTAGAAAAAAATGCAATATTTCTTACAATAGAAATGCATAGACTGTTTGCTATAAATGGTGAAATTTTATCTTACAATCACCAAGTTTACATTTTCAAAAGCATCCAATAGCAAATATTTTGGGTGAAACAAAGTACTA
Organism: Serinus canaria; assembly: GCF_022539315.1. NCBI lineage: Eukaryota > Metazoa > Chordata > Aves > Passeriformes > Fringillidae > Serinus > Serinus canaria. The sequence continues at coordinate 93,900,868 of NC_066315.1, forward strand.
CTTATTGAATATTGATTTTAAAGCAAATAAACATCTTTAGCACATTATTATTGGACAGTATATTTCATTAATCCCCATCAACATGTAACATAGCACTAATAGCTTAGCTTTATTTTAAAAACAAAAAAAAGAAAAGATCAACCCATGCTGGTTGATCTGCTGTTCTGAAACCCGAGAGCTTATCCCAATACTTATGGCAATATTCTGAGTAAAGGAATTCTGGTTACATCTAACTCTCATGAGATAAGGATTAATATTCCTAGAGGAATTAATTCAACCTATGTTCAGCTTTTAAGTACATCTTCTAAGACATCTCAAATCCTATCAGGAAAGGAATGCCTGTTGAAAGGATGGGAAGGACCTGGAGTAAAATCCAAACCCACTATATAGAGAAAACAACCTGCAGAAAGAGATGATAGCATTTGTTAGAGGTAACTCTTAGAAGACTGAGCAAGGTCTCCTCTTGGGCTCAAGAGGAGTGGGAAAGCATGTCCCACTTCTAGAGGTAGTTTCATTGACAAGCATCATGGTGATGGGTCCTTGTATCTCCAAGAGCCATCACCATGGCTGCAATAACATCACTGCTCACAGTCCGTTCCCACCACTACTTAGAGTGTGCTCACTACGAGTAGTGCAGGGCCCAAGGATGGTCATTTAGGGCCAAGGTGAAGGCATCCAGATATGTCATCAGATGTCAAGATGCTGATAGAACTGCTGAGTGGGGAAAGGGGAAACCAGTCACAATGAAATCCTGCTGTCCCACTCTTAACGCAGCTTTTGGCCAATTTAATTGTCATTATAAGGGGACTCACAGGCTACACCATCAGAACACACTGCCCTCTGTCCTCTAGGCATTTTGCAACATACTTTCTTCCAGGCAATTCAAGTGTCCCAAGGCACTAGGTCCATGTTACGCATATATCCAGCAGAAATACATTTTCTTTTGCATTTAGGCCCTAAAACAGACATGAGAATTTCTTAAGGTTTAATGCCTGCCTTGAGGAAAAATAGCCCATCAGAATAAGATACAATTTTTAATCAATATAGAGGAAGGGTAATCCAAGAAGATTGGAAGCATAATGGTCTATATTTTTAATCTTATGCAGGCCTTCTGGAACTGTTTCCTGAAGAAGGGGTCAAAAACAGCTGGGAAGAGAAGTGAAGGATACTGACAGCATTCAAAGAATAACACAGAATGTACATACACACACAATCACATGTACAGAGTATGCCCTACAAAATGGGAGAGTGACTAGAAAATCTTTATCCGTGATTAACCCCTATATAACTCAGCCTCTATGGCTCAGAGGAGGCCAGCACAGTGTAAAGCAAAAATTATTACACAGAACAAGTCAGCAGATCTCTGCAGTCAGAAGGATGGTAAGATCTCCTCAACTGTGCCTGAAATTTCACAAATATATTTGAAGATCTGCTCCACTGTATTTATTGAGAGACTAGCAAAGCCAGGTTCAAAAATCAAATGTTCTTCTCAAAAAAATCCATTATTTAAGCTTTGTAACCTGAGAAGATCAGCAACATTCAATACTTTTAAAAACAGAAAAACAAAAAACAAAAACCTCACAAATCACTGTCTAATAAAGTGAAATGTTACTAAACAATTTTAAATGGGAAACAACATCTTGACAAGTCACTTATGAAAGCCCATTAATGAAATAAATTAGTTAAGGTTTAAACAGTAAAACTTGTACTCAGTAAAAATTCAGACACATTAAACTCTTTGCATTGATGGGCTCACTTTGCCAAAACTATTTTCTGCAACAAATGGGGAGAAATTCCAAAGAACTATCCCATCAGGTAGAATTGGTAGTGAGCAGATGGAGCAGTGACATCTTTAACCATTACCATTAAGTCTCAAAAAGAATAAACACACACATGGTTCAAAGCATAAACCAACCATGTATTGTCATCAGAAGCTGAGAAAAAAGAAAAAAAAGAAAGAAAAACAAACAAACAAAGAAACCGCAGAAAAACTCAGCTCTGCACCCCACACTAGTAGGGAAGTGTATTCAGTTACTGTTCAGTACAACCCTTCTTACAGCTCTCCCAAAACAATCAGTACATCAAGATCTGAAGGTTTTAGCACTTATAGTAAAATAAAATGCATTGATTGCTGGATTCACCCTATGTTGATAAAAATATTCTGAATCTGTTGGTGATATGAATTCAAAATTTCTTGTAATATATATGCTACTATTCAATGAATAGTTAAAAAAAAAAAAAGAAACAATCCAAAGAACCTGTCAAAAGCACAAAAAAAATTCCCAAATCCGGTCAATGCAAGGCATAAGTTTAAGATACAGCAATGATAAATAACTGCAGCTCTGCAGAGACATAAATATTTCCATGTAGCATTCTGGATACTATACTAGTAGGTAGAACAGCTTTTTCTTTTATTTTTTCCCTTCACTCTCCCCAATCACTATCAGCAGTTTTTATAAAAGACATCTCAGTGAGATAACTGATTATGGAATCAATAAATGATATGACACTTCATCCAGTCTGTATAGCACTATGCGGAAAGCAGTGCCCTTCTCGTTAAGGTTCAATATTAAAAGATATGCCTGAAATACAAAAGGCTGCTGAATGAACAACATTGAATGTCAAACAATTGACCATTTCTCACAAATTTTCAAAACCTGCTGAAGAAAATAACTGTGTACAGACAGCAACAACATTTAAAATTGCCTGTACCTTTTACCAAACATTATAAATTTGGAGGGTGAAAGCGTGGTGCTACCCAAGTCAATTGTACCATGTCCTTTGATGAAACCAAAATACTGCCAAAGGATTTTGCAGTTTTACTGGCATTTTAAAAACAACTACATAATTCTAAAAGACAAGTTTGTACCATGCTACAACCACTTAAACATAATCAACTGTCATTTTTATGTGTAATACAGGAATCCATAAAACTCAGTTTAGTTCATTAAATTACACTGAATTAACGTGTGACAATTCCTGCAGTCACAGCATCCACACACCATCCAAAGAAAGAGGAGGATGGACAGAGAGATATAGGAGCACAAGTCTTAAGGAAGCTACACAGCCATTCCCTGTGTAGGGCTTTTAATGGCCTATTTCACAGAACAGTCTCTTGGAAATAAACTCAACCTGTCACTACGAGGCAAACCAACATGCTGATTATACTAAAATTATGAATCTCTTTCTGAACCGCAATGTTATTCAAATCCCTTCCTCGATCCCCTTCCCGCTCTATAAGGCTCAACAAGCTGGAACAATAATGTGCTGAGCCACCACAGCGAGGTCGCTTGCATGAGATTCTATTCATCTTTTATACAACTGTGTGTGCAGGCTTCTCAACAAACGAAGCCCAATAAAACCTGATCCGCTGCAGTATCAGCTGCATCTCCTACTTTAAAAGGGAGGTCACTCGCCTCGTCTTTTTCCCCCCCAAATCCTTCCAAGTTTTTTGTTCCTCCATCCAAATCACTCCCAATGCGTTGAGCTAACTACTTTTGTTTTCAGCAATTATTTTCACTCCAGCGCTTGGAGGACTGATTTGGAAAACAAGCACAAATTGATTCCAAACACTCTAATTATCAGTAATGAACACCTATCATATTCTATAAGCGAAGAACCG